>NW_022611356.1:0-67926 GCF_004382195.2 Drosophila sechellia
ACTTGATACAATTCTTTAAAGTCTTTATATAAATTATATGATAAGGGACAATATCATATGCGTCACTAAATTGATGACGAGGTGTTTGGCAATTTGACACAATTCTTTAAAGTCTTTATATCAAAAATTATATGATAGGGACACATATCATATGCGTCACTAATTGATAACGAGGTTTTGGCAACTTGATACAATTCTTTAAAGCTTTATATCAAAATATATGATAGGGACAATCATACAATGCGTCACTAAATTGATGACGAGGTGTTGGCAACTTGATACAATTCTTTAAATGTCTTTATATCAAAATTATATGATAGGGACAATATAATATGCGTCATAAATTGATGACGAGGTGTTTGGCAACTTGATACAATTCTTTAAAGTCTTTTATAAAATTATATGATAGGGACAATATCATATGCGTCACTAAATTGATGACGAGGTGTTTGCAACTTGTACAATATTCTTTAAGTCTTATATCAAAATTATATGATAGGGACAATATCATATGCGTCACTAAATTGATGACGAGGTGTTTGGCAACTTGAACAATTCTTTAATGCTTATATTAAAATTATATGATAGGACAATATCATATGCGTCATAAATTGATGACGAGGTGTTTGGCAACTTGATACAATTCTTTAAAGTTTTATTTAATTATATGATAGGGACAATATCATATGCGTCACTAAATTGATGACGAGGTGTTTGCAACTTGACTATTCTTTAAGTCTTATATCAAAAATTTATGATAGGGACAATATCATATGGCCTGTCAAATTGATGACGAGGTGTTTGGCAACTTGATACAATTCTTTAAAGTCTTTATATCAAATTATATGATAGGGACAATATATATGCGTCACAAATTGATGAGAGGTGTTTGGCACTTGACACAATTTTTAAAGCTTTATATCAATTATATGATAGGGACATATCATATGCGTCACTAATTGATGACGAGTGTTTGGCAACTTGATACAATTCTTTAAAGTCTTTATATTAATTATATATACTAATACATATATCATATGCGTCACTAAATTGATGACGAGGTGTTTGGCAATTGACAAATTCTTTAAAGTCTTTATATACTAAAAATTATATGATAGGGACAATATCATATGCGTCACTAAATTGATGAACGAGGTGTTTGGCAACTTGATACAATTCTTTAAAGTCTTTTATCAAAATTATATGATAGGGACAAATATCTATGCTCACTAAATTGATGACGAGGTGTTTGGCAACTTGATCAATTCTTTAAAGTTTTTATATAAAAATTATATGATAGGGACAATATCATATGCGTCACTAAATTGATGACGAGGTGTTTGGCAACTTGATACAATTCTTTAAAGTTTTATTATAAATTATATGATAGGGACAATCTCATATGCGTCACTAAATTGATGACGAGTGTTTGGCAACTTGATACAATTCTTTAAAGTCTTATATCAAAAATTATATGATAGGGACATATATATGCGTCACTAAATTGATGACGAGGTGTTTGGCAACTTGATACAATTCTTTAAAGTCTTTATATCAAAATTATATGATAGGGACAATATCATATGCGTCACTAAATTGATGACGAGGTGTTTGGCAATTGAACACAATTCTTTAAAGTCTTTATTCAATTATATGATAGGGACAATATCATATGCGTCACTAAATTGATGACGAGGTGTTTGGCAACTTATACAATTCTTTAAAGTCTTTATATCAAAATTATATGATAGGACAATATCATATGCGTCACTAATTGATGACGAGGTGTTTGGCAACTTGATACAATTCTTTAAAGTCTTTATATTTTATATGATAGGGACAATATCATATGCGTCACTAAATTGATGACGAGGTGTTTGGCAACTTGCACAATTCTTTAAAGTCTTTTATCAAAATTATATGATAGGGACAAATATATATGCGTCACTAAATTGATGACGAGGTGTTTGGCAACTTGATACAATTCTTTAAAGTCTTTATATAAAATTATATGATAGGACAATATCATATGCGTCACTAAATTATGATGAGAGTGTTTGGCAACTTGATACACATTCTTTAAGTCTTTATATTAATTATATGATAGGGAACATATCATATGCGTCACTAAATTGATGACGAGGTGTTTGGCAACTTAACTATTCTTTAAGTCTTTATATCAAAATTATATGATGAGGGACAATATCATTGCGTCACTAAATTGATGACGAGTGTTTGGCAACTTGAAAAATTCTTTAAAGTCTTTATATAAAAATTATATGAAGGGACAATACTTATGCGTCACTAAATTGATGACGAGGTGTTTGGCAATTGACAATTCTTTAAAGTCTTAATCAAAAATTATATGATAGGGACAATATCTATGCGTCACTAAATTGATGACGAGGGTTTGCAACTTGATACAATTCTTTAAAGTCGTTTATATTAATTATATGATAGGGACAATATATATGCGTCACTAAATTGATGACGAGTGTTTGGAACTTGACAATATTCTTTAAAGTCTTTATATAAAAATTATATGATAGGGACAATATCATATGCGTCACTAAATTGATGACGAGGTGTTGGCAACTTGATACAATTCTTTAAAGTTTTATATAAATTATATGATGGGACAATATCATATGCGTCACTAATTGATGACGAGGTGTTTGGCAACTTGAACTATTCTTAAGTCTTTATTCAAAATATATGATAGGGACAATATCATATGCGTCACTAAATTGATGACGAGGTGTTTGGCAACTTGACAATTCTTTAAAGTCTTATATAAATTATATGATAGGGACAATATCATATGCGTCACTAAATTGATGACGAGGTGTTTGGCAACTTGATACAATTCTTTAAAAGTCTTTATATCAAAAATTATATGTAGGGACAATATCATATGCGTCACTAAATTGATGAGAGGTGTTTGCACTTGATACAATTCTTTAAAGTCTTTTATATCAATTATATGATAGGGACAATATCATATGCGTCACTAAATTGATGACGAGTGTTTGGCAACTTGAACTAATTCTTTAAGTCTTTAATATCAAAAATTATATGATAGGGACAATATCATATGCGTCACTAAATTGATGACGAGGTGTTTGGCAACTTGATACAATTCTTTAAAGTCTTATATAAATTATATGATAGGGACAATATCATATGCGTCACTAAATTGATGACGAGGTGTTTGGCAACTTGATACAATTCTTTAAATGCTTTATATCAAAATTATATGATAGGGACAATATCATATGCGTCACTAAATTGATGACGAGGTGTTTGGCAACTTGATACAATTCTTTAAAGTCTTTATATCAAAAATTATATGATAGGGACAATATCATATGCGTCTAAATTGATGACGAGGTGTTTGGCACTTGATCAATTCTTTAAAGTCTTTATATCAAAAATTATATGATAGGGACAAATCATATGCGTCACTAAATGATGACGAGGTGTTTGCATTGATACAACTTGCTATTTAAAGTCATATCAAAATGATGAGAGGGACAATATCCATATGATGCCGTCACTAAATTGATGACGAGGTGTTTGGCAACTTGATACAATTCTTTAAAGTCTTTATATCAAAATTATATGTAGGGACAATATCATATGCGTCACTAAATTGATGACGAGGTGTTTGGCAACTTGAACAATTCTTTAAAGTCTTTATATTAATTATATGATAGGGACAATATCATATGCGTCACTAAATTGATGACGAGGTGTTTGGCAACTTGATACAATTCTTTAAAGTCTTTATATCAAAAATTATATGATAGGGACAATATCATATGCGTCACTAAATTGATGACGAGGTGTTTGGCAACTTGATACAATTCTTTAAAGTCTTTATATCAAAAATTATATGATAGGGACAATATCATATGCGTCACTAAATTGATGACGAGGTGTTTGGCAACTTGATACAATTCTTTAAAGTCTTTATATTAATTATATGATAGGGACAATATCATATGCGTCACTAAATTGATGACGAGGTGTTTGGCAACTTGACACAATTCTTTAAAGTCTTTATATCAAAAATTATATGATAGGGACAATATCATATGCGTCACTAAATTGATGACGAGGTGTTTGGCAACTTGATACAATTCTTTAAAGTCTTTATATCAAAAATTATATGATAGGGACAATATCATATGCGTCACTAAATTGATGACGAGGTGTTTGGCACTTGATACAATTCTTTAATGTCTTTATATCAAAAATTATATGATAAACAATATATAAAAAATTATATGATAGGGACAATATCATATGCGTCACTAAATTGATGACGAGGTGTTTGGCAACTTGATACAATTCTTTAAAGTCTTTATATCAATTATATGATAGGGACAATATCATATGCGTCACTAAATTGATGACGAGGTGTTTGGCAACTTGATACAATTCTTTAAGTTTTATATTAAATTATATGATAGGGACAATATCATATGCGTCACTAAATTGATGACGAGGTGTTTGGCAACTTGATACAATTCTTTAAAGTCTTTATATCAATTATATGATAGGGACAATATCATATGCGTCACTAAATTGATGACGAGGTGTTTGGCAACTTGATACAATTCTTTAAAGTCTTTATATCAAAAAATTATATGATAGGGACAATATCATATGCGTCACTAAATTGATGACGAGGTGTTTGGCAACTTGATACAATTCTTTAAAGTCTTTATATCAAATTATATGATAGGGACAATATATATGCGTCACTAAATTGATGACGAGGTGTTTGGCAACTTGACACAATTCTTTAAAGTTTTTATATAATTATATGATAGGGACAATATCATATGCCGTCACTAAATTGATGACGAGGTGTTTGGCACTTGATACAATTCTTTAAAGTCTTTATATCAAAAACTATATGTAAGGGACAATATCATATGCGTCACTAAATTGATGACGAGGTGTTTGGCAACTTGACAAAATTCTTAAAGTCTTTATATCAAAAATTATATGATAGGGACAATATCATATGCGTCACTAAATTGATGACGAGGTGTTTGGCAACTTGATACACAATTCTTTAAAGTCTTTATATCAATTATATGATAGGGACAATATCATATGCGTCACTAATTGATGACGAGGTGTTTGGCAACTTGAACAATTCTTTAAAGTCTTTATATTAATTATATGATAGGGACAATATCATATGCGTCACTAAATTGATGACGAGGTGTTTGGCAACTTGATACAATTCTTTAAAGTCTTATATCAAAATTATATGATAGGGACAATATCATATGCGTCACTAAATTGATGACGAGGTGTTTGGCAACTTGATACAATTCTTTAAAGTCTTTATATCAAAAATTATATGATAGGGACAATATCATATGCGTCACTAAATTGATGACGAGGTGTTTGGCAACTTGATACAATTCTTTAAAGTCTTTATATAATTATATGATAGGGACAATATCATAGGGACAATATATATGCGTCACTAAATTGATGACGAGGTGTTTGGCAAACTTATACATTCTTTAAAGTCTTTATATCAAAAATTAATGATAGGGACAATATCATATGCGTCACTAAATTGATGACGAGGTGTTTGGCAACTTTGATACAATTCTTTAAAGTCTTTATATTAATTATATGAATAGGGACAATATCATATGCGTCATAAATTGATGACGAGGTGTTTGGCAACTTGATACAATTCTTTAAAGTTTTTATATTAATTATATGATGGGACAATATCATATGCGTCACTAAATTGATGACGAGGTGTTTGGCAACTTGATACAATTTTAAAGTCTTTATATTAATTATATGATAGGACAATATCATATGCGTCACTAAATTGATGACGAGGTGTTTGGCAACTTGATACAATTCTTTAAGTCTTTATATCAAATTATATGATAGGGACAATATCATATGCGTCACTAAATTGATGACGAGGTGTTTGGCAACTTGAACTAATTTTTAAGTCTTTATATCAAAATTATATGATAGGGACAATATCATATGCGTCACTAAATTGATGACGAGGTGTTTGGCAACTTGATCAATTCTTTAAGTCTTTAATATCAAAAATTATATGAAGGGACAATATATGCGTCACTAAATTGATGACGAGGTGTTTGGCAATTGACAAAATTCTTAAAGTCTTTATATCAAAATTATATGATAGGGACAATATCTATGCGTCACTAAATTGATGACGAGGGTTTGGCAACTTGATACAATTCTTAAAGTCTTTATATCAAAATTAATATGATAGGACAATATCATATGCGTCACTAAATTGATGACGAGGTGTTTGGCAACTTGAACATTTTAATGTCTTTATATAAAAATTTATATGATAGGGACAATATCATATGCGTCGTCACTAAATTGATGACGAGGTGTTGCAACTTGATACAAATTCTTTAAAGTCTTTATATTAATTATATGATAGGGACAATTCATATGCGTCACTAAATTGATGACGAGGTGTTGGCCTGACAATTCTTTAAAGCTTTATATCAATTATATGATAGGGACAATATCATATGCGTCACTAAATTGATGACGAGGTGTTTGGACATTGATACACAATTCCTTTTAAAGTCTTTATATCAAAATTATATGATAGGGACAATATCATATGCGTCAACTAAATTGATGACGAGGTGTTTGGCAACTTGACACATTCTTTAAAGTTTTATATCAAAATTATATGATAGGGACAATATCATATGCGTCACTAAATTGATGACGAGGTGTTTGGCACTTGACACAATTCTTTAAAGTCTTTATATTAATTATATGATAGGGACAATATCATATGCGTCACTAAATTGATGACGAGGTGTTTGGCAACTTGATACAATTCTTTAAAGTCTTTATATAAATTATATGTTAGGGACAATATCATATGCGTCACTAAATTGATGACGAGGTGTTTGGCAACTTGACACAATTCTTTAAGTCTTTTATATTAATTAATATGATAGGGACAATATCATATGCGTCACTAAATTGATGACGAGGTGTTTGCAACTTGATACAATTCTTTAAAGTCTTTATATCAAAAATTATATGATAGGGACAATATCATATGCGTCACTAAATTGATGACGAGGTGTTGTTGAGACAATTGATACAATTCTTCTAAAGTCTTTATATCAAAAATTATATGATAGGGACAATATCATATGCGTCACTAAATTGATGACGAGGTGTTTGGCAACTTGATACAATTCTTTAAGTCTTTATATCAAAATTATATGATAGGGACAATATCATATGCGTCACTAAATTGATGACGAGGTGTTTGGCAACTTGACACATTCTTTTAAAGTCTTTATATCAAATTATATGATAGGGACAATATCATATGCGTCACTAAATTGATGACGAGGTGTTTGGCAACTTGAACAATTCTTAAAGTTTTAATTAATTATATGATAGGGACAATATATATGCGTCACTAAATTGATGACGAGGTGTTTGGCACTTGATACAATTCTTTAAAGTCTTTATATAAATTATATGATAGGGACAATATCATATGCGTCACTAAATTGATGACGAGGTGTTTGGCAACTTGATACAATTCTTTAAGTCTTTATATCAAAAATTATATGATAGGGACAAATATCATATGAAAAATTAAATTATAAAATAATAGGGACAATATCATATGCGTCACTAAATTGATGACGAGGTGTTTGGCAACTTGATACAATTCTTTAAAGTCTTTATATCAAAAATTATATGATAGGGACAATATCATATGCGTCACTAAATTGATGACGAGGTGTTGGCAACTTGAACAATTCTTTAAGTTTTATATCAATTAATTATATGATAGGGACAATATCATATGCGTCACTAAATGATGACGAGGTGTTTGCAACTTGATACAATTCTTTTAAAGTCTTTATATCAATTATATGATAGGACATATCATATGCGTCACTAAATTGATGACGAGGTGTTTGGCACTTGATACAATTCTTTAAAGTCTTTATATTAATTATATGATAGGGACAATATCATATGCGTCACTAAATTGATGACGAGGTGTTTGGCAACTTGACACAATTCTTAAAGTCTTTATATAATTATATGATAGGGACAATATATATGCGTCACTAAATTGATGACGAGGTGTTTCGGCAACTTGATACAATTCTTTAAAGTCTTTATATCAAAAATTATATGATAGGGACAATATCATATGCGTCACTAATTGATGACGAGGTGTTTGGCAACTTGATACAATTCTTTAAAGTCTTTATATTAATTATATGATAGGGACAATATCATATGCGTCACTAAATTGATGACGAGGTGTTTGGCAACTTGACACTATTCTTTAAGTTCTTATATCAAAATTATATGATAGGGACAATATCATATGCGTCACTAAATTGATGACGAGGTGTTTGGCAACTTGATACAATTCTTTAAAGTCTTTATATAATTATATGATAGGGACAATATCATATGCGTCACTAAATTGATGACGAGGTGTTTGGCAACTTGAACAATTCTTTAAGTCTTATATAAAATTATATGATAGGACATATCATATGCGTCACTAATTGATGACGAGTGTTTGCATTGATACAATTTTTAAGTCTTTATATTAATTATATGTAGGGACAATATCATATGCGTCACTAAATTGATGACGAGTTTGGCACTTGAAAATTCGCAATATTAATGATAGGGACATTCATATGCGTCACTAATGATGAGTAGTTTGGCCCTTGATACAATTCTTTAAGTCTTTATATCAAAATTATATGATAGGGACATATCATATGCGTCACTAAATTGATGACGAGGTGTTTGGCAACTTGATACAATTCTTTAAAGTCTTTATATAAAAATTATATGATAGGGACAATATCATATGCGTCACTAAATTGATGACGAGGTGTTTGGCACTTGACACAATTCTTTAAGTTATATCAATTTACATTGATACAATTCTAAGTTTTATATCAATTATATGTAGGGACAATATCATATGCGTCACTAAATTGATGACGAGGTGTTTGGCAACTTGAACAATTTTTAAAGTTTTTATATTAATTATATGATAGGGACAATATCATATGCGTCACTAAATTGATGACGAGGTGTTTGGCAACTTGATACAATTCTTTAAAGCTTTATATCAAAATTATATGATAGGGACAATATCATATGCGTCACTAAATTGATGACGAGGTGTTTGGCAATTGATACAATTCTTTAAAGTCTTTATATCAAAATTATATGATAGGGACAATATCATATGCGTCACTAAATTGATGACGAGGTGTTTGGCAACTTGATACAATTCTTTAAAGTCTTTTATAAATTATATGATAGGGACAATATCATATGCGTCACTAAATTGATGACGAGTGTTTGGCAATTGAACAATTCTTTAAAGTCTTTATCAAAATTATATGATAGGGACAATATCATATGCGTCACTAAATTGATGACGAGGTGTTTGGCAACTTGAACAATTCTTTAAAGTCTTTATATAAAATTATATGATAGGGACAATATCTATGCGTCACTAAATTGATGACGAGGTGTTTGGCAACTTGATACAATTCTATTCTTTAATCTTTATGATCAAAATATTATATAGATAGGGACAATATCATATGCGTCACTAAATTGATGACGAGGTGTTTGGCAACTTGATACAATTCTTTAAAGTCTTTATATCAAAATTATATGATAGGGACAATATCATATGCGTCACTAAATTGATGACGAGGTGTTTGGCAACTTGTACAAATTCTTTAAAGTTTTTATTAATTATATGATAGGGACAATATCATATGCGTCACTAAATTGATGACGAGGTGTTTGGCAACTTGATACAATTCTTTAAAGTCTTTATATCAAAATTATATGATAGGGACAATATCATATGCGTCACTAAATTGATGACGAGGTGTTTGGCAACTTGATACAATTCTTTAAAGTCTTTATATCAAAATTATTATGATAGTAGGGACAATATCATATGCGTCACTAAATTGATGACGAGGTGTTTGGCAACTTGATACAATTCTTTAAAGTCTTATATTAATTATATGATAGGGACAATATCATATGCGTCACTAAATTGATGACGAGGTGTTTGGCAACTTGAACAATTCTTTAAAGTCTTTATATCAAAAATTATATGATAGGGACAATATCATATGCGTCACTAAATTGATGACGAGGTGTTTGGCAACTTGATACAATTCTTTAAAGTCTTATATATAATTATATGATAGGGACAATATCATATGCGTCACTAAATTGATGACGAGGTGTTTGGCAACTTGATACAATTCTTTAAAGTCTTTATATCAAAATTATATGATAGGGACAATATCATATGCGTCACTAAATTGATGACGAGTGTTTGGCAACTTGATCAATTCTTTAAAGTCTTTATATCAAAAATTATATGATAGGGACAATATCATATGCGTCACTAAATTGATGACGAGGTGTTTGGCAACTTGATACAATTCTTTAAAGTCTTTATATCAAAATTATATGATAGGGACAATATCATATGCGTCACTAAATTGATGACGAGGTGTTTGGCAACTTGATACAATTCTTTAAAGTCTTATATCAAAATTATATGATAGGGACAATATCATATGCGTCACTAAATTGATGACGAGGTGTTTGGCAACTTGAACAATTCTTTAAAGTCTTTATATCAAATTATATGATAGGGACAATATCATATGCGTCACTAAATTGATGACGAGGTGTTTGGCAACTTGATACAATTCTTTAAAGTCTTTATATCAAAATTATATGATAGGGACAATATCATATGCGTCACTAAATTGATGACGAGGTGTTTGGCAACTTGACACAATTCTTTAAAGTCTTTATATAATTATATGATAGGGACAATATCATATGCGTCACTAAATTGATGACGAGGTGTTTGGCAACTTGATACAATTCTTTAAAGCTTTATATAAAATTATATGATAGGGACAATATCATATGCGTCACTAAATTGATGACGAGGTGTTTGGCAACTTGATACAATTCTTTAAAGTCTTTATATAAAAATTATATGATAGGGACAATATCATATGCGTCACTAAATTGATGACGAGGTGTTTGGCAACTTGATACAATTCTTTAAAGTTTTTATATAATTATATGATAGGGACAATATCATATGCGTCACTAAATTGATGACGAGGTGTTTGGCAACTTGAACAATTCTTTAAAGTCTTTATATCAAAATTATATGATAGGGACAATATCATATGCGTCACTAAATTGATGACGAGGTGTTTGGCAACTTGATACAATTCTTTAAAGTCTTTTATATAAAAATTATATGATAGGGACAATATCATATGCGTCACTAAATTGATGACGAGGTGTTTGGCAACTTGATACAATTCTTTAAGTCTTTATATAATTATATATAGGAAATATCATTAAATAAATTATATGATAGGGACAATATCATATGCGTCACTAAATTGATGACGAGGTGTTTGGCAACTTGATACAATTCTTTAAAGTCTTTATATTAATTATATGATAGGGACAATATCATATGCGTCACTAAATGATGACGAGGTGTTTGGCACTTGAACCAATTCTTTAAAGTCTTTATATAATTATATGATAGGGGACAATATCATATGCGTCACTAAATTGATGACGAGGTGTTTGGCAACTTGATACAATTCTTTAAAGTCTTTATATCAATTATATGATAGGGACAATATCATATGCGTCACTAAATTGATGACGAGGTGTTTGGCAACTTGATACAATTCTTTAAAGTCTTTATATCAATATATGATAGGGACAATACATATGCGTCACTAATTGATGACGAGGGTTTGGCACTTGATACAATTCTTTAAAGCTTTATATAAAAAATATGATAGGGACAATATCATATGCGTCACTAAATTGATGACGAGGTGTTGGCAACTTGACACAATTCTTTAAAGTCTTTATATCAAATTATATGATAGGGACCAATATCATATGCGTCACTAAATTGATGACGAGGTGTTTGGCAACTTGATACAATTCTTTAAAGTTTTATATTAATTATATGATAGGGACAATATCATATGCGTCACAAAATTGATGACGAGGTGTTTGGCAACTTGAACAATTCTTTAAAGTTTTTATATCAATTATATGATAGGGACAATATCATATGCGTCACTAAATTGATGACGAGGTGTTTGGCAACTTGACACAATTCTTTAAAGTCTTATATCAATTATATGATAGGGACAATATCATAATGCGTCACTAAATTGATGACGAGGTGTTTGGCAACTTGATACAATTCTTTAAAGTCTTTATATAAAAAATTATATGATAGGGACAATATCATATGCGTCACTAAATGATGACGAGGTGTTTGGCAACTTGACACAATTCTTTAAAGTCTTTATATAAAAATTATATGATAGGGACAATATCATATGCGTCACTAAATTGATGACGAGGTGTTTTGGCATACTTGAACACATAATTCTTTTAATGAGATCTTTATATCAAAAATTATATGATAGGGACAATATCATATGCGTCACTAAATTGATGACGAAGGTGTTTGGCAACTTGACAAAATTCCTTTAAAGTCTTTATATTAAAATTATATGATAGGGACAATATCATATGCGTCACTAAATTGATGACGAGGTGTTTGGCAACTTGATACAATTCTTTAAAGTCTTTATATCAAAAATTATATGATAGGACAATATCATATGCGTCACTAAATTAATGACGAGGTGTTTGGCAACTTGATACAATTCTTAAGTCTTATATCAAAATTATATGATAGGGACAATATCATATGCGTCACTAAATTGATGACGAGGTGTTTGGCAACTTGAACAATTCTTTAAAGTCTTTATATCAATTATATGATAGGGACAATATCATATGCGTCACTAAATTGATGACGAGGTGTTGGCAACTTGATACAATTCTTTAAGTCTTTATATCAAAAATTATATGATAGGGACAATATCATATGCGTCACTAAATTGATGACGAGGTGTTTGGCAACTTGACACAATTCTTTAAAGTCTTTTATATTAATTATATGATAGGGACAATATCATATGCGTCACTAAATTGATGACGAGGTGTTTGGCAACTTGATACAATTCTTTAAAGTCTTTATATCAAAAATTATATGATAGGGACAATATCATATGCGTCACTAAATTGATGACGAGGTGTTTGACACTTGACACAATTCTTTAATGTCTTTATATCAATTATATGATAGGGACAATATCATATGCGTCACTAAATTGATGACGAGGTGTTTGGCAACTTGAACAATCTTTAAAGTTTTTATATTAATTATATGATAGGGACAATATCATATGCGTCACTAAATTGATGACGAGGTGTTTTGGCAACTTGACACAATTCTTTAAAGTTTATATCAATTATATGATAGGGACAATATCATATGCGTCACTAAATTGATGACGAGGTGTTTGGCAACTTGACAAATTCTTTAAAGTCTTTATATAAATTATATGATAGGGACAATATCATATGCGTCACTAAATTGATGACGAGGTGTTTGGCAACTTGATACAATTGATTCCTTATAAAGGCTTATATATAAATTATATGATAGGGACAATATCATATGCGTCACTAAATTGATGACGAGGTGTTTGGCAACTTGATACAATTCTTTAAAGTCTTTTATATAAATTATATGATAGGGACAATATCATATGCGTCACTAAAATTGATGACGAGGTGTTGGCAACTTGACACAATTCTTTAAAGTTTTATATTAATTATATGATAGGGACAATATCATATGCGTCACTAAATTGATGACGAGGTGTTTGGCAACTTGATACAATTCTTTAAAGTCTTTATATCAAATTATATGATAGGGACAATATCATATGCGTCACTAAATTGATGACGAGGTGTTTGGCACTTGATACAATTCTTTAAAGTCTTTATATCAAAAATATATGATAGGGACAATATCATATGCGTCACTAATTGATGACGAGGTGTTTGGCAACTTGAACACAATTCTTTAAAGTCTTTATATAAAAATTATATGATAGGGACAATATCATATGCGTCACTAAATTGATGACGAGGTGTTTGGCAACTTGATACAATCTTAAAGTCTTTATATTAATTATATGATAGGGACAATATCATATGCGTCACTAAATTGATGACGAGGTGTTTGGCAACTTGATACAATTTTTAAAGTCTTTATATCAAAATTATATGATAGGGACAATATCATATGCGTCACTAAATTGATGACGAGGTGTTTGGCAACTTGAACAATTCTTTAAAGTTTTTATATCAATTATATGATAGGGACAATATCATATGCGTCACTAAATTGATGACGAGGTTTTCGCAACTTGATACAATTCTTTAAAGTCTTTATATCAAAAATTATATGATAGGGACAATATCATATGCGTCACTAAATTGATGACGAGGTGTTTGGCAACTTGACACAATTCTTTAAAGTCTTTATATCAATTATATGATAGGGACAATATCATATGCGTCACTAAATTGATGACGAGGTGTTTGCAACTTGATACAATTCTTTAAAGTCTTTATATCAAAAATTATATGATAGGGACAATATCATATGCGTCACTAAATGATGACGAGGTGTTTGGCAACTTGACACAATTCTTTAAAGTTTTTATATTAATTATATGATAGGGACATATCATATGCGTCACTAAATTGATGACGAGGTGTTTGGCAACTTGATACAATTCTTTAAAGTCTTTATATTAATTATATGATAGGGACAATATCATATGCGTCACTAAATTGATGACGAGGTGTTTGGCAACTGATACAATTTTTAAAAGTCTTTATATCAATTATATGATGGGACAATATCATATGCGTCACTAAATTGATGACGAGGTGTTTGGCAACTTGACACAATTCTTTAAAGTCTTTATATCAAAAATTATATGATAGGGACAATATCATATGCGTCACTAATTGATGACGAGGTGTTTGGCAACTTGATACAATTCTTTAAAGTCTTTATATCAAAAATTATATGATAGGGACATATCATATGCGTCACTAAATTGATGACGAGGTGTTTGGCAACTTGACACAATTCTTTAAAGTCTTTATATTAATTATATGATAGGGACAATATCATATGCGTCACTAAATTGATGACGAGGTGTTTGGCAACTTGATACAATTCTTTAAAGTCTTTATATCAATTATATGATAGGGACAATATCATATGCGTCACTAAATTGATGACGAGGTGTTTGGCAACTTGATACAATTCTTTAAAGTCTTTATATCAAAAATTATATGATAGGGACAATATCATATGCGTCACTAAATTGATGACGAGGTGTTTGGCAACTTGATACAATTCTTTAAAGTCTTTATATTAATTATATGATAGGGACAATATCATATGCGTCACTAAATTGATGACGAGGTGTTTGGCAACTTGATACAATTCTTTAAAGTCTTTATATCAAAATTATATGATAGGGACAATATCATATGCGTCACTAAATTGATGACGAGGTGTTTGGCAACTTGATACAATTCTTTAAAGTCTTTATATAAAAATTATATGATAGGGACAATATCATATGCGTCACTAAATTGATGACGAGGTGTTTGGCAACTTGATACAATTCTTTAAAGTCTTTATATCAATTATATGATAGGGACAATATCATATGCGTCACTAAATTGATGACGAGGTGTTTGGCAACTTGATACAATTCTTAAAGTCTTATATAATAATTATATGATAGGGACAATATCATATGCGTCACTAAATTGATGACGAGGTGTTTGGCAACTTGACACAATTCTTTAAAAGTCTTTATATCAAAAATTATATGATAGGGACAATATCATATGCGTCACTAAATTGATGACGAGGTGTTTGCAACTTGATACAATTCTTTAAAGTCTTTATATTAATTATATGATAGGGACAATATCATATGCGTCACTAAATTGATGACGAGGTGTTTGGCAACTTGATACAATTCTTTAAAGTCTTTATATCATTATATGATAGGGACAATATCATATGCGTCACTAAATTGATGACGAGGTGTTTGGCAACTTGATACAATTCTTTAAAGTCTTATATCAAAAATATATGATAGGGACAATATCATATGCGTCACTAAATTGATGACGAGGTGTTTGGCAACTTGATACAATTTCTTTAAAGTCTTTATATCAAAAATTATTGATAGGGACAATATCATATGCGTCACTAAATTGATGACGAGGTGTTTGGCAACTTGATACAATTCTTTAAAGTCTTTATATCAAAAATTATATGATAGGGACAATATCATATGCGTCACTAAATTGATGACGAGGTGTTTGGCAACTTGATACAATTCTTTAAAGTCTTTATAATAATTATATGATAGGGACAATATCATATGCGTCACTAAATTGATGACGAGGTGTTTGGCAACTTGATACAATTCTTTAAAGTCTTTATATCAAAATTATATGATAGGACAATATCATATGCGTCACTAAATTGATGACGAGGTGGTTTGGCAACTTGATACAATTCTTTAAAGTTTTATATAAAAATTATATGATAGGGACAATATCATATGCGTCACTAAATTGATGACGAGGTGTTTGGCAACTTGATACAATTCTTTAAAGTCTTTATATCAAAAATATTGAATAGGGACAATATCATATGCGTCACTAATTGATGACGAGGGTTTGGCAACTTGACACAATTCTTTAAAGTCTTTATATCAAAAATTATTGATAGGGACAATATCATATGCGTCACTAAATTGATGACGAGGTGTTTGGCAACTTGAACAATTCTTTAAAGTCTTTATATCAAAAATTATATGATAGGGACAATATCATATGCGTCACTAAATTGATGACGAGGTGTTTGGCAACTTGATACAATTCTTTAAAGCCTTTATATTAATTATATGATAGGGACAATATCATATGCGTCACTAAATTGATGACGAGGTGTTTGGCAACTTGATACAATTCTTTAAAGTCTTTATATCAAAATTATATGATAGGGACAATATCATATGCGTCACTAAATTGATGACGAGGTGTTTGGCAACTTGATACAATTCTTTAAAGTCTTTATATCAAAAATTATATGATAGGGACAATATCATATGCGTCACTAAATTGATGACGAGGTGTTTGGCAACTTGACACAATTCTTTGAAGTTTTTATATTAATTATATGATAGGGACAATATCATATGCGTCACTAATTGATGACGAGGTGTTTGGCAACTTGACACAATTCTTTAAAGTCTTTATATCAAAAATTATATGATAGGGACAATATCATATGCGTCACTAAATTGATGACGAGGTGTTTGACAACTTGAATACAATTCTTTAAAGTCTTTATATCTATTCAAAAATTATATGATAGGGAACAATATCATATGCGTCACTAAATTGATGACGAGGTGTTTGGCAATTTGATACAATTCTTTAAAGTCTTTATATCAAAATTATATGATGGGACAATTATCATATGCGTCACTAAATTGATGACGAGGTGTTTGGCAACTTGAACAATTCTTTAAAGTCTTTATATAATTATAGATAGGGACAATATCATATGCGTCACTAAATTGATGACGAGGTGTTTGGCAACTTGATACAATTCTTTAAAGTCTTTATATCAAAATTATATGATAGGGACAATATCATATGCGTCACTAAATTGATGACGAGGTGTTTGGCAACTTGATACAATTCTTTAAAGTCTTTATATCAAAAATTATATGATAGGGACAATATCATATGCGTCACTAAATTGATGACGAGGTGTTTGGCAACTTGATACAATTCTTTAAAGTCTTTTATACAATTATATGATAGGGACAATATCATATGCGTCACTAAATTGATGACGAGGTGTTTGGCAACTTGATACAATTCTTTAAAGTCTTTATATAATTATATGATAGGGACAATATCATATGCGTCACTAAATTGATGACGAGGTGTTTGGCAACTTGATACAATTCTTTAAAGTCTTTATATAAATTATATGATAGGGACAATATCATATGCGTCACTAAATTGATGACGAGGTGTTTGGCAACTTGATACAATTCTTTAAAGTCTTTATATCAATTATATGATAGGGACAATATCATATGCGTCACTAAATTGATGACGAGGTGTTTGGCAACTTGATACAATTCTTTAAAGTCTTTATATCAAAATTATATGATAGGGACAATATCATATGCGTCACTAAATTGATGACGAGGTGTTTGGCAACTTGATACAATTCTTTAAAGTCTTTATATCAAAATTATATGATAGGGACAAATCATATGCGTCACTAAATTGATGACGAGGTGTTTGGCAACTTGAACAATTCTTTAAAGTCTTTATATCAAAATTATATGATAGGGACAATATCATATGCGTCACTAAATTGATGACGAGGTGTTTGGCAACTTGATACAATTCTTTAAAGTCTTTATAAATTATATGATAGGGACAATATCATATGCGTCACTAAATTGATGACGAGGTGTTTGGCAACTTGATACAATTCTTTAAAGTCTTTATATCAAAATTATATGATAGGGACAATATCATATGCGTCACTAAATTGATGACGAGGTGTTTGGCAACTTGATACAATTCTTTAAAGTCTTTATATAATTATATGATAGGGACAATATCATATGCGTCACTAAATTGATGACGAGGTGTTTGGCAACTTGATACAATTCTTTAAAGTCTTTATATCAAAATTATATGATAGGGACAATATCATATGCGTCACTAAATTGATGACGAGGTGTTTGGCAACTTGATACAATTCTTTAAAGTCTTTATATCAAAATTATATGATAGGGACAATATCATATGCGTCACTAAATTGATGACGAGGTGTTTGGCAACTTGATACAATTCTTTAAAGTCTTTATATCAATTATATGATAGGGACAATATCATATGCGTCACTAAATTGATGACGAGGTGTTTGGCAACTTGATACAATTCTTTAAAGTCTTTATATAATTATATGATAGGGACAATACTTGATACAATTCTTTAAAGTCTTTATATCAAAATTATATGATAGGGACAATATCATATGCGTCACTAAATTGATGAGAGGTGTTTGGCAACTTGATACATCTTTAAAGTCTTTTAATAAAATTATATGATAGGGACAATATCATATGCGTACATAAATTGATGACGAGGTGTTTGGCACTTGATCACAATTCTTTAAAGTCTTTATAATAAATTATATGATAGGGACAATATCATATGCGTCACTAAATTATGCGAGGTGTTTGGCAACTTTCAATATCTTTCTTTAAAGTCTTATAAATAAATTATATGATAGGGACAATATATATGCGTCACTAAATTGATGACGAGGTGTTTGGCACTTGATACAATTCTTTATAAAGTCTTTATATAATTATATGATAGGGACAATATCATATGCGTCACTAATTATGAGACGTGTTTGGCAACTTGATACAATTCTTTAAAGTCTTTATATCAAAAAATATGATAGGGACAATATCATATGCGTCACTAAATTGATGACGAGGTTTTGGCAACTTGATACAATTCTTTAAAGCTTTATTAATTATATGAATAGGGACATATCATATGCGTCACTAAATTGATGACGAAGTGTTTGGCAACTTGATACAATTTTCTTTAAAGTCTTTATATAAATTATATGATAGGGACAATATATATGCGTCACTAAATTGATGACGAGGTGTTTGGCAACTTGAAATACATTCTTTAAAGTCTTTATATCAAATTATATGATAGGGACAATATCATATGCGTCACTAATTGATGACGAGGTGTTTGGCACTTGATAAATTTTTAAAGTCTTTATATCAAAATTATATGATAGGGACAATATCATATGCGTCACTAAATTGATGACGAGGTGTTTGGCAACTTGAACAATTCTTTAAAGTCTTTATATCTAAATATGATAGGGACAATATCATATGCGTCACTAAATTGATGACGAGGTGTTTGGCAACTTGATACAATTCTTTAAAGTCTTTTATATTAATATATGATAGGGACAATATCATAGCGTCACTAAATTGATGACGAGGTGTTTGGCAACTTGACAATTCTTTAAAGTCTTTATATCAAAATTATATGATAGGGACAATATATATGCGTCACTAAATTGATGACGAGGTGTTTGGCAACTTGAAAATTCTTTAAAGTCTTTATATCAAAATTATATGATAGGGACATATCATATGCGTCACTAAATTATGTGTGACAGTTTGTTTGCAACTTGATACAATTCTTTAAAGCTTTATATTAATTATATGATAGGGACAATATCATATGCGTCACTAAATTGATGACGAGGTGTTTGGCAACTTGAACAATTCTTTAAAGTTTTATTAAAATTATATGATAGGGACAATATCATATGCGTCACTAAATTGATGACGAGGTGTTTGGCAACTTGACAATTCTTTAAAGTCTTTATATAATTATATGATAGGGACAATATCATATGCGTCACTAAATTGATGACGAGGTGTTTGGCAACTTGATACAATTCTTTAAAGTCTTTATATAATTATATGATAGGGACAATATCATATGCGTCACTAAATTGATGACGAGTGTTTGCAATTGATACAATTCTTTAAAGTCAACAAAAATTATTATATATAGGGACAATATCATATGCGTCACTAAATTGATGACGAGGTGTTTGGCAACTTGATCAATTCTTTAAAGTCTTTATATAATTATATGATAGGGACAATATTCAGTACGTCACTAAATTGATGAGGGTGTTTGGCAACTTGAATACAATTCTTTAAAGTCTTTATTCAAAATATATGATAGGGACAATATCATATGCGTCACTAAATTGATGACGAGGTGTTTGGCAACTTGATACAATTCTTTAAAGTGTTTTAATAAATTAATGATAGGGACAATATATATGCGTCACTAAATTGATGACGAGGTGTTGGCAACTTGATACAATTCTTTAAATCTTTATATCAAATTATATGATAGGGACAATATCATATGCGTCACTAAATTGATGACGAGGTGTTTGGCACTTGAACAATTCTTTAAAGTCTTTATATCAAAATTATATGATAGGGACAATATCATATGCGTCACTAAATTGATGACGAGTGTTTGGCAACTTGAACAATTCTTTAAAGTCTTTATATCAATTATATGATAGGGACATATATATATGCGTCACTAAATTGATGACGAGGAGTTTGGCAACTTGACACAATTCTTTAAAGTCTTTATATCAAAAATTATATGATAGGGACAATATCATATGCGTCACTAAATTGATGACGAGGTGTTTGGCAACTTGATACAATTCTTTAAGCTTTTATTAATATATGATAGGGACAATATCATATGCGTCACTAAATTGATGACGAGGTGTTTGGCAACTTGATACAATTCTTTAAAGCTTTATATCAATTATATGATAGGGACAATATCATATGCGTCACTAAATTGATGACGAGGGTTTGCACTTGATACAATTCTTTAAAGTCTTTATATCAAAAAATATATGATAGGGACAATATCATATGCGTCACTAAATTGATGACGAGGTGTTTGGCAACTTGATACAATTCTTTAAGTCTTTATATTAATTATATGATAGGGACAATATCATATGCGTCACTAAATTGATGACGAGGTGTTTGGCAACTTGATACAATTCTTTAAAGTCTTTATATCAAAAATTATATGTAGGGACAAATCATATGCGTACTAAATTGATACGAGGTGTTTGGCACTTGAACAATTCTTTAAGCTTTATATAATTATATGATAGGGACAATATCATATGCGTCACTAAATTGATGACGAGGTGTTTGGCTACTCTTGATAAAATTCTTTAAAGTCTTTATATTAAAATTATATGATAGGGACAATATCATATGCGTCACTAAATTGATGACGAGGTGTTTGGCAACTTGATACAATTCTTTAAAGTCTTTATATCAATTATATGATAGGGACAATATCATATGCGTCACTAAATTGATGACGAGGTGTTTGGCAACTTGATACAATTCTTTAAAGTCTTTATATCAATTATATGATAGGGACAATATCATATGCGTCACTAAATTGATGACGAGGTGTTTGGCAACTTGACACAATTCTTTTAAAGTCTTTATATCAAAATTATATGATAGGGACAATATCATATGCGTCACTAAATTGATGACGAGGTGTTTGGCAACTTGATACAATTCTTTAAAGTCTTTATATCAAATTATATGATAGGGACAATATCATATGCGTCACTAAATTGATGACGAGGTGTTTGCAACTTGATACAATTCTTTAAAGGTCTTTATATCAAAAAATTATATGATAGGGACATATCATTTGCGTCACTAAATTGATGACGAGGTGTTTGGCAACTTGATACAATTCTTTAAAGTTTTATATTAATTATATGATAGGGACAATATCATATGCGTCACTAAATTGATGACGAGGTGTTTGGGCAACTTGACACAATTCTTTAAAGTCTTTATATAAATTATATGATAGGGACAATATCATATGCGTCACTAAATTGATGACGAGGTGTTTGGCAACTTGATACAATTCTTTAAAGTCTTTATATCAAAAATATATGATAGGGACAATATCATATGCGTCACTAAATTGATGACGAGGTGTTTGGCAACTTGATACAATTCTTTAAAGTCTTTATATTAATTATATGATAGGACAATATCATATGCGTCACTAAATTGATGACGAGTGTTTGGCACTTGATACAATTCTTTAAAGTCTTTATTCAATTATATGATAGGGACAAATATCATATGCGTCACTAAATTGATGACGAGGTTTTGGCAACTTGATACAATTCTTTAAAGTTTTTATATTAATTATATGATAGGGACAATATCATATGCGTCACTAAATTGATGACGAGGTGTTTGGCAACTTGAACAATTCTTAAAAGTCTTTATATCAATTATATGATAGGGACAATATCATATGCGTCACTAAATTGATGACGAGGTGTTTGGCAACTTGATACAATTCTTTAAAGTCTTTATATCAAAATTATATGATAGGGACAATATCATATGCGTCACTAAATTGATGACGAGGTGTTTGGCAACTTGATACAATTCTTTAAAGTCTTTATATTAATTATATGATAGGGACAATATCATATGCGTCACTAAATTGATGACGAGGTGTTTGGCAACTTGATACAAATCTTTAAAGTCTTTATATCAAAATTATATGATAGGGACAATATCATATGCGTCACTAAATTGATGACGAGGTGTTTGGCAACTTGAAACAATTCTTTAAAGTCTTTATATCAATTATATGATAGGGACAATATCATATGCGTCACTAAATTGATGACGAGGTGTTTGGCAACTTGATACAATTCTTTAAAGTCTTTATATCAAAATTATATGATAGGGACAATATCATATGCGTCACTAAATTGATGACGAGGTGTTTGGCAACTTGATACAATTCTTTAAAGTCTTTATATAAAAATTATATGATAGGGACAATATCATATGCGTCACTAAATTGATGACGAGGTGTTTGGCAACTTGATACAATTCTTTAAAGTCTTTATATCAAATTATATGATAGGGACAATATCATATGCGTCACTAAATTGATGACGAGGTGTTTGGCAACTTGACACAATTCTTTAAAGTTTTTATATAATTATATGATAGGGACAATATCATATGCGTCACTAAATTGATGACGAGGTGTTTGGCAACTTGATACAATTCTTTAAAAGTCTTTATATTAATTATATGATAGGGACAATATCATATGCGTCACTAAATTGATGACGAGGTGTTTGGCAACTTGATACAATTCTTTAAAGTCTTTATATCAAAATTATATGATAGGGACAATATCATATGCGTCACTAAATTGATGACGAGGTGTTTGGCAACTTGATACAATTCTTTAAAGTCTTTATATCAAAAATTAATATGATAGGGACAATATCATATGCGTCACTAAATTGATGACGAGGTGTTTGGCAACTTGACACAATTCTTTTAAAGTCTTTATATCAAAATTATATGATAGGGACAATATCATATGCGTCACTAAATTGATGACGAGGTGTTTGGCAACTTGATACAATCTTTAAAGTCTTTATATAATTATATGATAGGGACAATATCATATGCGTCACTAAATTGATGACGAGGTGTTTGGCAACTTGATACAATTCTTTAAAGTCTTTATATTAATTATATGATAGGGACAATATCATATGCGTCACTAAATTGATGACGAGGTGTTTGGCAACTTGATACAATTCTTTAAAGTCTTTATATCAAAAATATATGATAGGGACAATATCATATGCGTCACTAAATTGATGACGAGGTGTTTGGCAACTTGATACAATTCTTTAAAGTCTTTATATTAATTATATGATAGGGACAATATCATTTGCGTCACTAAATTGATGACGAGGTGTTTGGCAACTTGATACAATTCTTTAAATCTTTAATAATTATATGATAGGGACAATATATATGCGTCATAAATTGATGACAGTGTTGCAACTGATACAATTCTTTAAATCTTTATATCAAAATATAGATAGGGACAATATCATATGCGTCACTAAATTGATGACGAGGTGTTTGGCAACTTGACCAATTCTTTAAAGTCTTTATATAAAAATTATATGATAGGGACAATATCATATGCGTCACTAAATTGATGACGAGGTGTTTGGCCAACTTGATACAATTCTTTAAAGTCTTTATATCAAAAATTATATGATAGGGACAATATCATATGCGTCACTAAATTTGATGACGAGGTGTTTGGCAACTTGATACAATTCTTTAAGTCTTTATATTAAAAATATATGATAGGGACAATATCATATGCGTCACTAAATTGATGACGAGGTGTTTGGCAACTTGATACAATTCTTTAAAGTCTTTATATAATTATATGATAGGGACAATATCATATGCGTCACTAAATTGATGACGAGGTGTTTGGCAACTTGAATACAATTCTTTAAAGTCTTTTATATTAAATTATATGATAGGGACAATATCATATGCGTCACTAAATTGATGACGAGGTGTTTGGCAACTTGATACAATTCTTTAAAGTCTTTATATAATTATATGATAGGGACAATATCATATGCGTCACTAAATTGATGACGAGGTGTTTGCAACTTGATACAATTCTTTAAAGTCTTTATATTAATTATATGATAGGGACAATATCATATGCGTCACTAAATTGATGACGAGGTGTTTGGCAACTTGATACAATTCTTTAAAGTCTTTATATAATTATATGATAGGGAACAATATCATATGCGTCACTAAATTGATGACGAGGTGTTTGGCAACTTGACACAATTCTTTAAAGTCTTTATATCAATTATATGATAGGGACAATATCATATGCGTCACTAAATTGATTGACGAGGTGTTTTGGCAACTTGATACAATTCTTTAAAGGTCTTTATATTAATTATATGATAGGGACAATATCATTGCGTCACTAAATTGATGACGAGGTGTTTGGCAACTTGATACAATTCTTTAAAGTCTTTATATCAAAAATTATATGATAGGGACAATATCATATGCGTCACTAAATTGATGACGAGGTGTTTGGCAACTTGATACAATTCTTTAAAGTCTTTATATCAATTATATGATAGGGACAATATCATATGCGTCAACTAAATGATGACGAGGTGTTTGGCAACTTGATACAATTCTTTAAAGTCTTTATATCAATTATATGATAGGGACAATATCATATGCGTCACTAAATTGATGACGAGGTGTTTGGCAACTTGATACAATTCTTTAAAGTCTTTATATCAAAAATATATGATAGGGACAATATCATATGCGTCACTAAATTGATGACGAGGTGTTTGGCAACTTGATACAATTCTTTAAAGTCTTTATATTAATTATATGATAGGGACAATATCATATGCGTCACTAAATTGATGACGAGGTGTTTGGCAACTTGATACAATTCTTTAAAGTCTTTATATCAATTATATGATAGGGACAATATCATATGCGTCACTAAATTGATGACGAGGTGTTTGGCAACTTGATACAATTCTTTAAAGTCTTTATATAATTATATGATGGGACAATATCATATGCGTCACTAAATTGATGACGAGGTGTTTGGCAACTTGATACATTCTTTAAAGTCTTTATATTAATTATATGATAGGGACAATATCATATGCGTCACTAAATTGATGACGAGGTGTTTGGCAACTTGATACAATTCTTTAAAGTCTTTATATCAAAAATATATGATAGGGACAATATCATATGCGTCACTAAATTGATGACGAGAGTTTCGCAACTTGATACAATTCTTTAAAGTCTTTATATCAAAAATTATATGATAGGGACAATATCATATGCGTCACTAAATTGATGACGCGTGTTTGGCAACTTGACACAATTCTTTAAAGTCTTTATATCAATTATATGATAGGGACAATATCATATGCGTCACTAATTGATGACGAGGAGTTTGGCAACTTGATACAATTCTTTAAAGTCTTTATATTAAATTATATGATAGGGACAATATCATATGCGTCACTAAATTGATGACGAGGTGTTTGGCACTTGATACAATTCTTTAAAGTCTTTATATAATTATATGATAGGGACAATATCATATGCGTCACTAAATTGATGACGAGGTGTTTGGCAACTTGATACAATTCTTTAAAGGTCTTTATATCAAAAATTATATGATAGGGACAATATCATATGCGTCACTAAATTGATGACGAGGTGTTTGCAAATGATACAATTCTTTAAAGTCTTTATATAAAAATATATGATAGGGACAATATCATATGCGTCACTAAATTGATGACGAGGTGTTTGGCAACTTGACACAATTCTTTAAGTCTTTTATTCAAAAATTATATGATAGGGACAATATCATATGCGTCACTAAATTGATGACGAGGTGTTTGGCAACTTGATACAATTCTTTAAAGTCTTTATATCAATTATATGATAGGGACAATATCATATGCGCACTAAATTGATGACGAGGTGTTTGCAACTTGATACAATTCTTTAAGTCTTTATATCAAAATTATATGATAGGGACAATATCATATGCGTCACTAAATTGATGACGAGGTGTTTGGCAACTTGACACAATTCTTTAAAGTCTTTATATCAATTATATGATAGGGACATATATATGCGTCACTAAATTGATGACGAGGTGTTTGGCAACTTGATACAATTCTTTAAAGTCTTTATATCAATTATATGATAGGGACAATATCATATGCGTCACTAAATGATGACGAGGTGTTTGGCAACTTGATACAATTCTTTAAAGTCTTTATATTAATTATATGATAGGGACAATATCATATGCGTCACTAATTGATGACGAGGTGTTTGCAACTTGATACAATTCTTTAAAGTCTTTATATCAAAATTATATGATAGGGACAATATCATATGCGTCACTAAATTGATGACGAGGTGTTTGGCAACTTGACTACAATTCTTTAAAGTCTTTATATCAAAATTATATGATAGGGACAATATCTATGCGTCACTAAATTGATGACGAGGTGTTTGGCAACTTGATACAATTCTTTAAAGTCTTTTAATAATTATATGATAGGGACAATATCATATGCGTCACTAAATTGATGACGAGGTGTTTGGCAACTTGATACAATTCTTTAAAGTCTTTATATCAAAATTATATGATAGGGACAATATCATATGCGTCACTAAATTGATGACGAGGTGTTTGGCAACTTGATACAATTCTTTAAAGTCTTTATATCAAAATTATATGATAGGGACAATATCATATGCGTCACTAAATTGATGACGAGGTGTTTGGCAACTTGATACAATTCTTTAAAGTCTTTATATCAAATTATATGATAGGGACAATATCATATGCGTCACTAAATTGATGACGAGGTGTTTGGCAACTTGATACAATTCTTTAAAGTCTTTATATCAAAAATTATAGGGACAATATCATATGCGTCACTAAATTGATGACGAGGTGTTTGGCAACTTGATACAATTCTTTAAAGTCTTTATATCAATTATATGATAGGGACAATATCATATGCGTCACTAAATTGATGACGAGGTGTTTGGCAACTTGATACAATTCTTTAAAGTCTTTATATCAAAATTATATGATAGGGACAATATCATATGCGTCACTAAATTGATGACGAGGTGTTTGGCAACTTGATACAATTCTTTAAAGTCTTTATATCAAAATTATATGATAGGGACAATATCATATGCGTCACTAAATTGATGACGAGGTGTTTGGCAACTTGATACAATTCTTTAAAGTCTTTATATCAAATTATATGATAGGGACAATATCATATGCGTCACTAAATTGATGACGAGGTGTTTGGCAACTTGATACAATTCTTTAAAGTCTTTATATCAAATTATATGATAGGGACAATATCATATGCGTCACTAAATTGATGACGAGGTGTTTGGCAACTTGATACAATTCTTTAAAGTCTTTATATCAAATTATATGATAGGGACAATATCATATGCGTCACTAAATTGATGACGAGGTGTTTGGCAACTTGATACAATTCTTTAAAGTCTTTATATCAAAATTATATGATAGGGACAATATCATATGCGTCACTAAATTGATGACGAGGTGTTTGGCAACTTGATACAATTCTTTAAAGTCTTTTATCAAATTATATGATAGGGACAATATCATATGCGTCACTAAATTGATGACGAGGTGTTTGGCAACTTGATACAATTCTTTAAAGTCTTTATATCAAAATTATATGATAGGGACAATATCATATGCGTCACTAAATTGATGACGAGGTGTTTGGCAACTTGATACAATTCTTTAAAGTCTTTTATAATTATATGATAGGGACAATATCATATGCGTCACTAAATTGATGACGAGGTGTTTGGCAACTTGATACAATTCTTTAAAGTCTTTATATCAAATATTATATGATAGGGACAATATCATATGCGTCACTAAATTGATGACGAGGTGTTTGGCAACTTGATACAATTCTTTAAAGTCTTTATATCAAAATTATATGATAGGGACAATATCATATGCGTCACTAAATTGATGACGAGGTGTTTGGCAACTTGATACAATTCTTTAAAGTCTTTATATTAATTATATGATAGGGACAATATCATATGCGTCACTAAATTGATGACGAGGTGTTTGGCAACTTGATACAATTCTTTAAAGTCTTTATATTCAAAATTATATGATAGGGACAATATCATATGCGTCACTAAATTGATGACGAGGTGTTTGGCAACTTGATACAATTCTTTAAAGTCTTTATATCAAAATTATATGATAGGGACAATATCATATGCGTCACTAAATTGATGACGAGGTGTTTGGCAACTTGATACAATTCTTTAAAGTCTTTATATCAAAATTATATGATAGGGACAATATCATATGCGTCACTAAATTGATGACGAGGTGTTTGGCAACTTGATACAATTCTTTAAAGTCTTTATTAAATTATATGATAGGGACAATATCATATGCGTCACTAAATTGATGACGAGGTGTTTGGCAACTTGATACAATTCTTTAAAGTCTTTATATCAAAAATTATAGGGACAATATCATATGCGTCACTAAATTGATGACGAGGTGTTTGGCAACTTGATACAATTCTTTAAAGTCTTTTATTAATTATATGATAGGGACAATATCATATGCGTCACTAAATTGATGACGAGGTGTTTGGCAACTTGATACAATTCTTTAAAGTCTTTATATATAAATTATATGATAGGGACAATATCATATGCGTCACTAAATTGATGACGAGGTGTTTGGCAACTTGATACAATTCTTTAAAGTCTTTATATCAAAATTATATGATAGGGACAATATCATATGCGTCACTAAATTGATGACGAGGTGTTTGGCAACTTGATACAATTCTTTAAAGTCTTTATATCAAAATTATATGATAGGGACAATATCATATGCGTCACTAAATTGATGACGAGGTGTTTGGCAACTTGATACAATTCTTTAAAGTCTTTATAATAATTATATGATAGGGACAATATCATATGCGTCACTAAATTGATGACGAGGTGTTTGGCAACTTGATACAATTCTTTAAAGTCTTTATATCAAAATTATATGATAGGGACAATATCATATGCGTCACTAAATTGATGACGAGGTGTTTGGCAACTTGATACAATTCTTTAAAGTCTTTATATCAAAATTTGATAGGGACAATATCATATGCGTCACTAAATTGATGACGAGGTGTTTGGCAACTTGATACAATTCTTTAAAGTCTTTATATAAATTATATGATAGGGACAATATCATATGCGTCACTAAATTGATGACGAGGTGTTTGGCAACTTGATACAATTCTTTAAAGTCTTTATATCAAAAATTATAGGGACAATATCATATGCGTCACTAAATTGATGACGAGGTGTTTGGCAACTTGATACAATTCTTTAAAGTCTTTATATAATTATATGATAGGGACAATATCATATGCGTCACTAAATTGATGACGAGGTGTTTGGCAACTTGATACAATTCTTTAAAGTCTTTATATCAAAATTATATGATAGGGACAATATCATAGCGTCACTAAATTGATGACGAGGTGTTTGGCAACTTGATACAATTCTTTAAAGTCTTTATATCAAATTATATGATAGGGACAATATCATATGCGTCACTAAATTGATGACGAGGTGTTTGGCAACTTGATACAATTCTTTAAAGTCTTTATATCAAAATTATATGATAGGGACAATATCATATGCGTCACTAAATTGATGACGAGGTGTTTGGCAACTTGATACAATTCTTTAAAGTCTTTATATCAAAAATTATATGATAGGGACAATATCATATGCGTCACTAAATTGATGACGAGGTGTTTGGCAACTTGATACAATTCTTTAAAGTCTTTATAAATAATTATATGATAGGGACAATATCATATGCGTCACTAAATTGATGACGAGGTGTTTGGCAACTTGATACAATTCTTTAAAGTCTTTTATAATTATATGATAGGGACAATATCATATGCGTCACTAAATTGATGACGAGGTGTTTGGCAACTTGATACAATTCTTTAAAGTCTTTATCAAAAATTATATGATAGGGACAATATCATATGCGTCACTAAATTGATGACGAGGTGTTTGGCAACTTGATACAATTCTTTAAAGTCTTTATATCAAATTATATGATAGGGACAATATCATATGCGTCACTAAATTGATGACGAGGTGTTTGGCAACTTGATACAATTCTTTAAAGTCTTTATATAATATTGATAGGGACAATATCATATGCGTCACTAAATTGATGACGAGGTGTTTGGCAACTTGAACAATTCTTTAAAGTCTTTATATCAAAATTATATGATAGGGACAATATCATATGCGTCACTAAATTGATGACGAGGTGTTTGGCAACTTGATACAATTCTTTAAAGTCTTTATATCAAATTATATGATAGGGACAATATCATATGCGTCACTAAATTGATGACGAGGTGTTTGGCAACTTGATACAATTCTTTAAAGTCTTTATATCAAAAATGATAGGGACAATATCATATGCGTCACTAAATTGATGACGAGGTGTTTGGCAACTTGATACAATTCTTTAAAGTCTTTATATAATTATATGATAGGGACAATATCATATGCGTCACTAAATTGATGACGAGGTGTTTGGCAACTTGATACAATTCTTTAAAGTCTTTATATCAAAATTATATGATAGGGACAATATCATATGCGTCACTAAATTGATGACGAGGTGTTTGGCAACTTGATACAATTCTTTAAAGTCTTTATATCAAAATTATATGATAGGGACAATATCATATGCGTCACTAAATTGATGACGAGGTGTTTGGCAACTTGATACAATTCTTTAAAGTCTTTTATATTATGATAGGGACAATATCATATGCGTCACTAAATTGATGACGAGGTGTTTGGCAACTTGATACAATTCTTTAAAGTCTTTATATTAAAATTATATGATAGGGACAATATCATATGCGTCACTAAATTGATGACGAGGTGTTTGGCAACTTGATACAATTCTTTAAAGTCTTTATATAATTATATGATAGGGACAATATCATATGCGTCACTAAATTGATGACGAGGTGTTTGGCAACTTGATACAATTCTTTAAAGTCTTTATATCAAAATTATATGATAGGGACAATATCATATGCGTCACTAAATTGATGACGAGGTGTTTGGCAACTTGATACAATTCTTTAAAGTCTTTATATAAAATTATATGATAGGGACAATATCATATGCGTCACTAAATTGATGACGAGGTGTTTGGCAACTTGATACAATTCTTTAAAGTCTTTATATCAAATTATATGATAGGGACAATATCATATGCGTCACTAAATTGATGACGAGGTGTTTGGCAACTTGATACAATTCTTTAAAGTCTTTATATAATTATATGATAGGGACAATATCATATGCGTCACTAAATTGATGACGAGGTGTTTGGCAACTTGATACAATTCTTTAAAGTCTTTATATAAATTATATGATAGGGACAATATCATATGCGTCACTAAATTGATGACGAGGTGTTTGGCAACTTGATACAATTCTTTAAAGTCTTTATATCAATTATATGATAGGGACAATATCATATGCGTCACTAAATTGATGACGAGGTGTTTGGCAACTTGATACAATTCTTTAAAGTCTTTATATAATTATATGATAGGGACAATATCATATGCGTCACTAAATTGATGACGAGGTGTTTGGCAACTTGATACAATTCTTTAAAGTCTTTATATCAAAAATTATATGATAGGGACAATATCATATGCGTCACTAAATTGATGACGAGGTGTTTGGCAACTTGATACAATTCTTTAAAGTCTTTATATCAAATTATATGATAGGGACAATATCATATGCGTCACTAAATTGATGACGAGGTGTTTGGCAACTTGATACAATTCTTTAAAGTCTTTATATCAAAATTATATGATAGGGACAATATCATATGCGTCACTAAATTGATGACGAGGTGTTTGGCAACTTGATACAATTCTTTAAAGTCTTTATATCAAAATTATATGATAGGGACAATATCATATGCGTCACTAAATTGATGACGAGGTGTTTGGCAACTTGATACAATTCTTTAAAGTCTTTATATAAAATTATATGATAGGGACAATATCATATGCGTCACTAAATTGATGACGAGGTGTTTGGCAACTTGATACAATTCTTTAAAGTCTTTATATAATTATATGATAGGGACAATATCATATGCGTCACTAAATTGATGACGAGGTGTTTGGCAACTTGATACAATTCTTTAAAGTCTTTATTCAAAATTATATGATAGGGACAATATCATATGCGTCACTAAATTGATGACGAGGTGTTTGGCAACTTGATACAATTCTTTAAAGTCTTTATATCAAAATTATATGATAGGGACAATATCATATGCGTCACTAAATTGATGACGAGGTGTTTGGCAACTTGATACAATTCTTTAAAGTCTTATATCAAAATTATATGATAGGGACAATATCATATGCGTCACTAAATTGATGACGAGGTGTTTGGCAACTTGATACAATTCTTTAAAGTCTTTATATCAAAATATATATGGGACAATATCATATGCGTCACTAAATTGATGACGAGGTGTTTGGCAACTTGATACAATTCTTTAAAGTCTTTATATAATTATATGATAGGGACAATATCATATGCGTCACTAAATTGATGACGAGGTGTTTGGCAACTTGATACAATTCTTTAAAGTCTTTATATAAAATTATATGATAGGGACAATATCATATGCGTCACTAAATTGATGACGAGGTGTTTGGCAACTTGATACAATTCTTTAAAGTCTTTATATCAAAATTATATGATAGGGACAATATCATATGCGTCACTAAATTGATGACGAGGTGTTTGGCAACTTGATACAATTCTTTAAAGTCTTTATATCAATTATATGATAGGGACAATATCATATGCGTCACTAAATTGATGACGAGGTGTTTGGCAACTTGATACAATTCTTTAAAGTCTTTATATCAAAATTATATGATAGGGACAATATCATATGCGTCACTAAATTGATGACGAGGTGTTTGGCAACTTGATACAATTCTTTAAAGTCTTTATATAATTATATGATAGGGACAATATCATATGCGTCACTAAATTGATGACGAGGTGTTTGGCAACTTGATACAATTCTTTAAAGTCTTTATATCAATTATATGATAGGGACAATATCATATGCGTCACTAAATTGATGACGAGGTGTTTGGCAACTTGATACAATTCTTTAAAGTCTTATATCAATTATATGATAGGGACAATATCATATGCGTCACTAAATTGATGACGAGGTGTTTGGCAACTTGATACAATTCTTTAAAGTCTTTATATCAAAATTATATGATAGGGACAATATCATATGCGTCACTAAATTGATGACGAGGTGTTTGGCAACTTGAACAATTCTTTAAAGTCTTTATATCAAAATTATATGATAGGGACAATATCATATGCGTCACTAAATTGATGACGAGGTGTTTGGCAACTTGATACAATTCTTTAAAGTCTTTATATAAATTATATGATAGGGACAATATCATATGCGTCACTAAATTGATGACGAGGTGTTTGGCAACTTGATACAATTCTTTAAAGTCTTTATATCAAAATTATATGATAGGGACAATATCATATGCGTCACTAAATTGATGACGAGGTGTTTGGCAACTTGATACAATTCTTTAAAGTCTTTATATTAATTATATGATAGGGACAATATCATATGCGTCACTAAATTGATGACGAGTGTTGGCAACTTGATACAATTCTTTAAAGTCTTATATTAATTATATGATAGGGACAATATCATATGCGTCACTAAATTGATGACGAGGTGTTTGGCACTTGACACAATTCTTTAAAGTCTTTATACATTATATGATAGGGACAATATCATATGCGTCACTAAATTGATGACGAGTGTTTGCAACTTGATACAATTCTTTAAGTCTTATATAATTATATGATAGGGACAATATCATATGCGTCACTAAATTGATGACGAGGTGTTTGCAACTTGACACAATTCTTTAAAGTCTTTATATCAATTATATGATAGGGACAATATCATATGCGTCACTAAATTGATAACATGGTTTTGGCAACTTATACAATTCTTTAAGGTCTTTATATCAAAAATTATATGATAGGGACAATATCATATGCGTCACTAAATTGATGACGAGGTGTTTGGCATCTTGACACAATTCTTTAAAGTCTTTATATCAATTATATGATAGGGACAATATCATATTGCGTCACTAAATTGATGACGAGGTGTTTGCAACTTGATACAATTCTTTAAAGTCGTTATATTAATTATATGATAGGGACAATATCATATGCGTCACTAAATTGATGACGAGGTGTTTGGCAACTTGATACAATTCTTTAATTCTTTATATAAACCATTGTATGATAGGGACAATATCATATGCGTCACTAAATTGATGCGAGTGTTTGGCATCTTGACACAATTCTTTAAAGTCTTTATATCAATTATATGATAGGGACAATATCATATGCGTCACTAAATTGATGACGAGGTGTTTGGCAACTTGATACCAATTCTTTAAAGTCGTTATATTAATTATATGATAGGGACAATATCATATGCGTCACTAAATTGATGACGAGGTGTTTGGCAACTTTACACTATTCTTTAAAGTCTTATATCAAAAATTATATGATAGGACAATATCATATGCGTCACTAAATTGATGACGAGGTGTTTCCAACTTGATACAATTCTTTAAGGTCTTTATATCAAAAATTATATGATAGGGACAATATCATATGCGTCACTAAATTGATGACGAGGTGTTTGCATCTTGACACAATTCTTTAAAGTCTTTATATCAATTATATGATAGGGACAATATCATATGCGTCACTAAATTGATGACAGGTGTTTGGCAACTTGATACAATTCTTTAAAGTCGTTATATTAATTATATGATAGGACAATATCATATGCGTCACTAAATTGATTGACGAGGTGTTTTGGCCAACTTGATACAATTCTTTAAAGTCTTATATTAATTATATGATAGGACAATATCATATGCGTCACTAAATTGATGACGAGGTGTTTGCAACTTGATACAATTCTTTAAAGTCTTTATATCAAAAATTATATGATAGGGACAATATCATATGCGTCACTAAATTGATGACGAGGTGTTTGCAACTTGATACAATTCTTTAAGTCTTTATCAAAAATATATGATAGGACAATATCATATGCGTCACTAAATTGCTGACGAGGTTTGGCAACTTGATATAATTCTTTAAAGTCTTTATATATTTTATATCAAAAATTATATGATTAGGGACAATATCATATGCGTCACTAAATTGATGACGAGGTGTTTGGCAACTTGATACAATTCTTTAAGGTCTTTATATCAACAATTATATGATAGGGACAATATCATATGCGTCACTAAATTGATGACGAGGTGTTTGGCATCTTGACACAATTCTTTAAAGTTCGTTATATTAATTATATGATAGGGACAATATCATATGGCGTCACTAAATTGATGACGAGGTGTTTGGCAACTTGACACTATTCTTTAAAGTCTTATATCAAAAATTATATGATAGGGACAATATCATATGCGTCACTAAATTGATGACGAGGTGTTTCGCAACTTGATACAATTCTTTAAGGTCTTTATATCAAAAATTATATGTAGGGACAATATCATATGCGTCACTAAATTGATGACGAGGTGTTTGGCATCTCGACACAATTCTTTAAAGTCTTTATATCAATTATATGATAGGGACAATATCATATGCGTCACTAAATTGATGACGAGGTGTTTGGCAACTTGATACAATTCTTTAAAGTCGTTATATTAATATATGATAGGGACAATATCATATGCGTCACTAAATTGATGACGAGGTGTTGGCAACTTGATACAATTCTTTAAGGTCTTTATATAAACCATTGTATGATAGGGACAATATCATATGCGTCACTAAATTGATGACGAGGTGTTTGGCAACTTGATACAATTCTTTAAGGTCTTTATATCAAAAATTATACGATAGGGACAATATCATATGCGTCACTAAATTGATGACGAGGTGTTTGGCATCTTGACACAATTCTTTAAAGTCTTTATATCAATTATATGATAGGGACAATATCATATGCGTCACTAAATTGATGACGAGGTGTTTGGCAACTTGACACAATTCTTTAAAGTTTTTAAATTAATTATATGATAGGGACAATATCATATGCGTCACTTAATTGATGACGAGGTGTTGGCAACTTGATACAATTCTTTAAAGTCGTTATATTAATTATATGATAGGACAATATCATATGCGTCACTAAATTGATGACGAGGTGTTTGGCAACTTGATACAATTCTTTTAAAGTCGTTATATTAATTATATGATAGGGACAATATCATATGCGTCACTAATTGATGACGATGTTTATTGAACTATTTTTAAAGTCTTATATTAATTATATGATAGGGACAATATCATATGCGTCACTAAATTGATGACGAGGTGTTTGGCAACTTGAACAATTCTTTAAAGTCTTATATCAAAAATTATATGATAGGGACAATATCATATGCGTCACTAAATTGATGACGAGGTGTTGGCAACTTGATACAATTCTTTAAAGTCTTTATATCAAAAATTATATGATAGGGACAATATCATATGCGTCACTAAATTGATGACGAGGTGTTTGGCAACTTGATACAATTCTTTAAAAGTCTTATATTAATTATATGATAGGGACAATATCATATGCGTCACTAAATTGATGACGAGGTGTTGGCAACTTGATACAATTCTTTAAAGTCTTATATCAAAAATTATATGATAGGACAATATCATATGCGTCACTAAATTGATGACGAGGTGTTTGCAACTTGATACAATTCTTTAAGTCTTTATATCAAAAATTATATGATAGGGACAATATCATATGCGTCACTAAATTGATGACGAGGTGTTTGGCAACTTGATACAATTCTTTAAAGTCTTTATATCAATTATATGATAGGGACAATATCATATGCGTCACTAAATTGATGACGAGGTGTTTGCAACTGATACAATTCTTTAAAGTCTTTATATTAATTATATGATAGGGACAATATCATATGCGTCATAAATTGATGACGAGGTGTTTGCAACTTGATACAATTCTTTAAGGTCTTTATATCAAAATTATATGATAGGGACAATATCATATGCGTCACTAAATTGATGACGAGGTTTTGGCAATTGATACAATTCTTTAAAGTCTTTATATTAATTATATGATAGGGACAATATCATATGCGTCACTAAATTGATGACGAGGTGTTTGGCAACTTGATACAATTCTTTAAAGTCTTATATTCAATTATATGATAGGGACAATATCATATGCGTCACTAAATTGATGACGAGGTGTTTTGGCAACTTGATACAATTCTTTAAGTCTTATATCAAAATTATATGATAGGACAATATCATATGGCGTCACTAAATGATGACGAGGTGTTTGGCAATTTGATACAATTCTTTAAAGTCTTTATATCAATTATATGATAGGGACAATATCATATGCGTCACTAAATTGATGACGAGGTGTTTGGCAACTTGATACAATTCTTTAAAGTCTTATATATCAATTATATGATAGGGACAATATCATATGCGTCACTAATTGATGACGAGGTGTTTGGCAAACTTGATACATTCTTTAAAGTCTTATATTAAAATTATATGATAGGGACAATATCATATGCGTCACTAAATTTGATTGACGATGGTGTTTGGTCATATTACTGTGACTACAATTCTTTAAAGTCTTATATTAATTATATGATAGGGACAATATCATATGCGTCACTAAATTGATGACGAGGTGTTTGGCAACTTGATATAATTCTTTAAAGTCGTTATATTAATTATATGATAGGGACAATATCATATGCGTCACTAAATTGATGACGAGGTGTTTGGCAACTTGATACAATTCTTTAAAGTCTTTATATCAAAAATTATATGATAGGACAATATCATATGCGTCACTAAATTGATGACGAGGTGTTTGGCAACTTGATACAATTCTTTAAAGTCGTTATATTAATTATATGATAGGGACAATATCATATGCGTCACTAAATTGATGACGAGGTGTTTGGCAACTTGACACAATTCTTTAAAGTTTTTATATTAATTATATGATAGGGACAATATCATATGCGTCACTAAATTGATGACGAGGTGTTTGGCAACTTGATACAATTCTTTAAAGTCTTTATATCTAAAATTATATGATAGGGACAATATCATATGCGTCACTAAATTGATGACGAGGTGTTTGGCATCTTGACACAATTCTTTAAAGTCTTTATATCAATTATATTATAGGGACAATATCATATGCGTCACTAAATTGATGACGAGGTGTTTGGCAACTTGATACAATTCTTTAAAGTCGTTATATTAATTATATGATAGGGACAATATCATATGCGTCACTAAATTGATGACGAGGTGTTTGGCAACTTGATACAATTCTTTAAAGTCGTTATATTAATTATATGATAGGGACAATATCATATGCGTCACTAAATTGATGACAAGGTGTTTGGCAACTTGATACAATTCTTTAAGGTCTTTATATCAACAATTATATGATAGGGACAATATCATATGCGTCACTAAATTGATGACGAGGTGTTTGGCATCTTGACACAATTCTTTAAAGTCTTTATATCAATTATATGATAGGGACAATATCATATGCGTCACTAAATTGATGACGAGGTGTTTGGCAACTTGATACAATTCTTTAAAGTCGTTATATTAATTATATGATAGGGACAATATCATATGCGTCACTAAATTGATGACGAGTGTTGGCAACTTTACACTATTCTTTAAAGTCTTATATCAAAAATTATATGATAGGGACAATATCACATGCGTCACTAAATTGATGACGAGGTGTTTGGCAACATGATACAATTCTTTAAAGTCTTTATATCAAAAATTATATGATAGGGACAATATCATATGCGTCACTAAATTGATGACGAGGTGTTTGGCAACTTGATACAATTCTTTAAAGTCTTTATATTAATTATATGATAGGGACAATATCATATGCGTCACTAAATTGATGACGAGGTGTTTGGCAACTTGATACAATTCTTTAAAGTCTTTATATCAAAAATTATATGATAGGGACAATATCATATGCGTCATTAAATTGATGACGAGGTGTTTGCCAACTTGATACAATTCTTTAAGGTCTTTATATCAACAATTATATGATAGGGACAATATCATATGCGTCACTAAATTGATGACGAGGTGTTTGGCATCTTGACACAATTCTTTAAAGTCTTTATATCAATTATATGATAGGGACAATATCATATGCGTCACTAAATTGATGACGAGGTGTTTGGCAACTTGATACAATTCTTTAAAGTCGTTATATTAATTATATGATAGGGACAATATCATATGCGTCACTAAATTGATGACGAGGTGTTTGGCAACTTGATACAATTCTTTAAAGTCGTTATATTAATTATATGATAGGGACAATATCATATGCGTCACTAATGTAGGGGTACTATAAGCCCTCTGATTTAAATAAAACAGGAACGCAGGATTTAGCCTCTTAAGTTTATTCGGTACTTTTCGTTTCCAACTTTAGCAATCGACTGACTCCCTCTCCGTTAGCGATCTGCCTCTATGCTTGTTGCTACAGAGCCGATGTTGCGAAACAGAGAGAATGCCACACTTAATGTTTATATACTTAATGTTGCTAATGTAGCCTACTACAATTCGACCATCCTGACATTTAAGATCACCTGATCTTGTCGAAATTTTCTAACTTATACTTATTACATTGTTCTTAGTCGCTATTTGCTTAAAATATTTTTTTTTATTTTTCTTATCTTTAATTATACAAATTTATTTTCTACTCCCTATCCAATGTTTAATATTTTGACTACTCCAGACACCTTGATATGGATTTCGCGCCAACTGAAAACCTTCAACATCTTTAATTAAAAACCTATCATTTTTCAATACCTTCTCTATTACATATGGACCCTTATGTTTAGGTATTATCTTTCTAGCAACTCCTCCTGTACTATCGAAATTCTTAACATACTTTGTACTGCGTACTTTCTTTTTTCTTATTATTATATCTTTTTTCATTATACCTCTGTGCTTTTAATTGCGATTCCGATCCTTTTCTTCTAATTTCTTTCAGGCCTCTATTTTCACTAACATTATCTAACTCTTCTAATTTTTGTCTTAATTCATCAACAACTTTTCCCTTTTGTTCAATTCCAAACAACATCTTGCTGGGAGATTCCGCTACACTTCTTTGTTTGGTATTATTCAGAGAAAATTCTACGTCTTCAATAACTGCATCCCAATGCAATCCCTTTTTAATGTCTGTTAATTTAGCTATCATAGGCCCTACTATTCTATTGACTCTTTCTACCTGTCCATTGGCTTGGGGTGAACCTGTCGCTATCTTTATGTGTTTAATATTATACTCTTCCATACATTTTGCAAAATCTTCGGATGTAAAACAGATCCCCCTATCTGATACTATAACTTTCGGCCTGCTATATGATCTAAAATAATCCTTTAAAGCTAGAATTACTTCCTTTGTGTTCGTTTGTTTTTGTTGCGTATAACCTAACATATTTAGTGAATCCATCTATTATTACAAACAGATGTTTTTTTATTCTACCATTATCTACCGGTCCATAATGAACGATATGTATTATCTCAAACGGCACTTTTCCCTTTGGGATGCTATGCAGCATTCCTTCTTCTTTTCCCGACTTCGGTGAAAATGCCAGACATCTCAAACAATTTCCTATATGCCTAACAACTTTTTCTTTCATATTCGAAAACCAATAAGTCTTAACAATAGCATCTATAACCTTATCTCTCCCTAAGTGACCTAATTCATTGTGATATTTATATAAAATTTTTTCTGCCATTTCTTCTGAATAAAGTAAACTAAGAAAAAAAAAATAAATAAATAAAAAAAAAAAAATCCGAAAGCGAAAGAGACGCTCTATGCGATGCAAGATCGCTTAAATATATAGTGATTTGTTATCTTAAATTATAAAACTATGAGTCAGAACGAAACTCGCGCTCAGCGACAGCGCGAGCAAGACGAACGCCGGCTCTCAATTCAACGCAACAACGCGTACTTCTCCTACGTCTCACCGATAACCCCAAACGCAGACATCGAGCGTCAATAACCCATAGCCAAAGTAACCTTCTTCTACCAACAAATCAAGAAAGAGCGCGCTCCTGCTCTCCCGCTCTCTTAGCTCCGACAGAAGCCCCGCTACCTCCAACAACAACAGATGGAGATAGACCGACAGCCCGCTCTACCTCGTCATCGGCTGCACCCACGCTCTTTATGCGTCACTAAATTGATGACGAGGTGTTTGGCAACTTGATATAATTCTTTAAAGTCGTTATATTAATTATATGATAGGGACAATATCATATGCGTCACTAAATTGATGACGAGGTGTTTGGCAACTTGATACAATTCTTTAAAGTCTTTTTGTCAAAAATTATATGATAGGGACAATATCACATGCGTCACTAAATTGATGACGAGGTGTTTGGCAACATGATACAATTCTTTAAAGTCTTTATATCAAAAATTATATGATAGGGACAATATCATATGCGTCACTAAATTGATGACGAGGTGTTTGGCAACTTGATACAATTCTTTAAAGTCGTTATATTAATTATATGATAGGGACAATATCATATGCGTCACTAAATTGATGACGAGGTGTTTGGCAACTTGACACAATTCTTTAAAGTTTTTATATTAATTATATGATAGGGACAATATCATATGCGTCACTAAATTGATGACGAGGTGTTTGCAACTTGATACAATTCTTTAAAGTCTTTATATCAAAAATTATATGATAGGGACAATATCATATGCGTCACTAAATTGATGACGAGGTGTTTGGCATCTTGACACAATTCTTTAAAGTCTTTATATCAATTATATGATAGGGACAATATCATATGCGTCACTAAATTGATGACGAGGTGTTTGGCAACTTGATACAATTCTTTAAAGTCGTTATATTAATTATATGATAGGGACAATATCATATGCGTCACTAAATTGATGACGAGGTGTTTGGCAACTTGATACAATTCTTTAAAGTCGTTATATTAATTATATGATAGGGACAATATCATATGCGTCACTAATGTAGGGGTACTATAAGCCCTCTGATTTAAATAAAACAGGAACGCAGGATTTAGCCTCTTAAGTTTATTCGGTACTTTTCGTTTCCAACTTTAGCAATCGACTGACTCCCTCTCCGTTAGCGATCTGCCTCTATGCTTGTTGCTACAGAGCCGATGTTGCGAAACAGAGAGAATGCCACACTTAATGTTTATATACTTAATGTTGCTAATGTAGCCTACTACAATTCGACCATCCTGACATTTAAGATCACCTGATCTTGTCGAAATTTTCTAACTTATACTTATTACATTGTTCTTAGTCGCTATTTGCTTAAAATATTTTTTTTTTTTATTTTTCTTATCTTTAATTATACAAATTTATTTTCTACTCCCTATCCAATGTTTAATATTTTGACTACTCCAGACACCTTGATATGGATTTCGCGCCAACTGAAAACCTTCAACATCTTTAATTAAAAACCTATCATTTTTCAATACCTTCTCTATTACATATGGACCCTTATGTTTAGGTATTATCTTTCTAGCAACTCCTCCTGTACTATCGAAATTCTTAACATACTTTGTACTGCGTACTTTCTTTTTTCTTATTATTATATCTTTTTTCATTATACCTCTGTGCTTTTAATTGCGATTCCGATCCTTTTCTTCTAATTTCTTTCAGGCCTCTATTTTCACTAACATTATCTAACTCTTCTAATTTTTGTCTTAATTCATCAACAACTTTTCCCTTTTGTTCAATTCCAAACAACATCTTGCTGGGAGATTCCGCTACACTTCTTTGTTTGGTATTATTCAGAGAAAATTCTACGTCTTCAATAACTGCTTGGGGTGAACCTGTCGCTATCTTTATGTGTTTAATATTATACTCTTCCATACATTTTGCAAAATCTTCGGATGTAAAACAGATCCACCTATCTGATACTATAACTTTCGGCCTGCTATATGATCTAAAATAATCCTTTAAAGCTAGAATTACTTCCTTTGTGTTCGTTGTTTTTGTTGCGTATAACCTAACATATTTAGTGAATCCATCTATTATTACAAACAGATGTTTTTTTATTCTACCATTATCTACCGGTCCATAATGATCGATATGTATTATCTCAAACGGCACGTTTCCCTTTGGGATGCTATGCAGCATTCCTTCTTCTTTTCCCGACTTCGGTGAAAATGCCAGACATCTCAAACAATTTCCTATATGCCTAACAAATTTTTCTTTCATATTCGAAAACCAATAAGTCTTAACAATAGCATCTATAACCTTATCTCTCCCTAAGTGACCTAATTCATTGTGATATTTATATAAAATTTTTCTGCCATTTCTTCTGAATAAAGTAAACTAAGAAAAAAAAAATAAATAAATAAAAAAAAAAAATCCGAAAGCGAAAGAGACGCTCTATGCGATGCAAGATCGCTTAAATATATAGTGATTTGTTATCTTAAATTATAAAACTATGAGTCGCGCTCAGCGACAGCGCGAGCAAGACGAACGCCGGCTCTCAATTCAACGCAACAACGCGTACTTCTCCTACGTCTCACCGATAACCCCAAACGCAGACATCGAGCGGTCAATAACCCATAGCCAAAGTAACCTTCTTCTACCAACAAATCAAGAAAGAGCGCGCTCCTGCTCTCCCGCTCTCTTAGCTCCGACAGAAGCCCCGCTACCTCCAACAACAACAGCTGGAGATAGACCGACAGCCCGCTCTACCTCGTAATCGGCTGCACCCACGCTCTGACTTAGTCAGCGAAAGCAAAACCGCAAGCAATAAACGGTACTGCTGCACTACCAGCAAAACAAAACGAAAACGTAAACAAAAAAGCTGGGTCGACCTGGCAGACTGGAATGGATCGCTACATTACAATAAAGCGAAAGCTCAGCCCGAAAAATTCAGATTTGGAAAACAAGCCGAAAAATACACGCGACAACTCTACCTTGATCAAAAATGTAGCCCCTGCAAATACCAACAGATTTGCCTTGCTGGTAGATACCGCTGAGGACGTGCCGCTGGGATCCGTTGATATCGAACCGAAGAAAACAAAACCTTCGCCAATATACATCCGCGAGAAGAGCACAAGCGGTTTTGTAAATACTTTGATTGGCCTTATTGGAAAAGATAGCTTTCATATAATTCCCCTCGTAAGAGGTACTATCAATGAAATCAAACTTCAGACGAAAACGGAGGACAACTACAGAAAAGTCACAAACTATTTTACCGCACAAAAAATAGGCTTCTACACTTACCAGCTTAAAAGCAGCAAGGGCCTGCAAGTAGTCCTGAAGGGAATTGAGTCTGATGTTACGCCCGAAGAGATAACTGAGGCGCTAAAGGAAAAGGGATTTTACGCCAAAAGCGTGTTCAATATCAAAAACAGAAACAGGCAGCCTCAACCACTCTTCAAGATTGAGCTTGAACCAGAAAACAAGCCTCCTAGAAAAAACGAGGTTCACCCAATTTACAATTACGCACAAACGTAACGCTCCTGTACAATGTACAAACTGCCAAGAGTATGGCCACACGAGGTCGTATTGCACACTTCGCCCGGTGTGCGTAGTCTGTGGAGATCTCCACGACTCCAAACAGTGTCAAACTAACAAAAAAAATGCATGCGAGAAAAAATGCAATAACTGTGGGGGCAATCACACAGCAAACTACAGAGGCTGTCCAATCTACAAAGAGCTGAAAATCCGTCTTCACAAAAGAATGAACACGGCGCGGGCACACCAAGGAACAGCTACGCTGATACCATCAGAGACAAATCCTGAAGTAATGTTCTCGAAAGCAGCAAGTTTCGCTCCCTGGCCTACATCCAACACTAACAAGACAACATTTGCAAACGTTTTAAAATCAGGTATTACGCCTCCAACCCAAAATTCCCGTACTCCGCATGAAGTGCACACAAAATTAGACACACAACAAAACTATAACCCAGCTGCGCAGCAGGAAACAAAAACTGAAGCTATGATGCAAGCCTTACAACAGAGCATGATGGAATTTATGACATTTATGATGCGTAATCAAAACCTTTTGATACAAATGCTTGTAGCCCAACAATAAAATAAATAATGGCTACCTTACGCATAGCTACGTGGAACGCCAATGGCGTTTCACAGCGCAAACTTGAGCTAGCTCAATTCCTACATGAGAAGCATATCGACGTAATGCTTCTTTCGGAAACTCATCTCACAAGCAAATACAATTTTCAAATAAGAGACTACCATTTCTACGGTACAAATCATACCGATGGAGAAGCACACGGTGGCACCGCCATACTCATAAGGAACCGTATGAAGCACCACTTTTACAAAGAATTTGCGGAAAATAATCTTCAGGCCACATCTATCAACATTCAGCTGGATGACAACACTCTTCTTACACTAGCGGCCGTATACTGCCCCCCCGTTTCACAGTATTAGAAGCTCAATTCCTGGATTTCTTCCAAGCACTAGGCCACACTTCATTGCAGCAGGCGACTACAACGCTAAACATACTCACTGGGATCGCGACTTGTAAACCCAAAAGGAAAGCAGCTTTATAAGACTATAATAAAAGCCACTAATAAACTTGACCATGTTTCCCCGGGAGTCGTACATTTCCCGCAGTTTGGTTAAAGCTGAATGTCTGCCGGATCTGTCATCTGATCACTCGCCTGTACTAATTCACCTCCGCCGGTACGCAGAAAACGTGAAACCACCATTCAGATTGACTTCTCACAAAACAAACTGGCTCAGGTATAAAAAATATATAAGTTCACATATTGAGCTAAACCCAAAACTTACTGCAGCAGCTCTTACTTACACCCAAAATAACAAATAATACAATTAATTCAAAAAAGACCAACGTACAAATCGAGCAACTCGTCCACGTAAAACGACGCTTACGCAGAGAATGGCAATCTTCCAGATCCCCAACTGCAAAACAAAAGCTAAAAGTAGCCACACGGAAACTGGCCAACGCTCTGAAACAAGAAGAGGACGACGATCAGCGCCGATACATAGAGCAACTCACACCAACAGGCACAAAACAAAAGTCACTGTGGCGAGCCCACTCAACTCTTCGCCCACCGACTGAAACCGTTTTGCCGATAAGGAATTCCTCAGGTGGTTGGGCCCGTAGTGATGAAGACAGAGCCACCACATTTGCCGCTCACCTACAAAATGTGTTCTCGCAAACCAGGCACATTCGCACTACCGTCCTATACCGCAAACCGCCACCAGCAACACACCCCAATTGTGTTTCGTCCTAAAGAAGTAACTAAAATAATCAAAGACAATCTCAGCCCGAAAAAATCCCCCGGCTGCGACCTTATAACACCGGAAATGATCATCCAGCTGCCACATTCTGCAGTTCGCTACATAACCAAGCTCTTTAATGCCATCACCAAACTTGGTTACTTCCCACAACGATGGAAGAGGTCGATTATCAAAATGATTCCAAAACCTGGTAAGAACCACACAGTCGCTTCATCTTACAGACCAATAAGTTTACTCTCATGTATTTCGAAACTATTCGAAAAATGCCTGCTGATCCGACTTAATCAACATCTGATACACCACAACATAATCCCAGCCCACCAATTTGGATTTCGCGAAAGCCATGGAACCATTGAACAGGTGAATCGTATTACAACGGAAATAAGAACTGCATTTGAATATCGCGAATACTGCACAGCAGTATTTTTAGACGTATCCCAAGCATTCGACAGAGTCTGGCTCGACGGCCTAATGTTTAAAATTAAAACATCCCTACCCGAAAGCACACACAAACTTCGAAAGTCTTACCTCTATGACAGAAAGTTTACAGTGCGGTGCAACACTGCCACTTCCACTGATCATACAATTGAGGCTGGAGTCCCCCAAGGCAGCGTTCTTGGGCCAACCTTATACCTCATCTATACAACCGACATCCCTACAAATAGTCGCTTAACAGTATCCACATTTGCCGTCGATACAGCTATCCTTAGCCGTTCAAGGTCCCCTATCCAAGCTACAGAACAGTTGGCACTGTACCTCATCGACATTGAGAAGTGGCTCTCTGACTGGCGAATAAAAGTAAACGAGCAAAAATGCAAGCACGTGACGTTTACGCTAAACAGACAAGACTGTCCTCCGCTCTTGTTGAACAACACACCACTCCCGAAAGCAGATGAGGTAGCGTACCTAGGAGTACACCTTGACAGAAGACTCACATGGCGCAGGCACATTGAAGCCAAAAAAACCCAGCTTAAACTCAAAGCCAACAACTTACACTGGCTCATCAACTCTGGTTCTCCGCTCAGCCTAGACCACAAGGTCTTGCTCTACAATTCTATATTGAAACCTATCTGGACCTATGGCTCACAGTTATGGGGCAATGCCAGCAACAGCTATATTGACATCATACAGTGAGCACAATCAAAGATCCTGAGAACCATCACTGGGGCACCGTGGTAAGTTCGGAGTGAAAACATCCAAAGAGACTTAAATATCCCATCAGTTACCAACGCAATCACGGAACTTAAGGAAAAATACCATAGCAAGCTTTACACGCACCCCAACCACCTAGCGCGAGGTCTAATCCAGCTCAGCAGCCGTTCCCGTCTCCGGAGAAAGGACCTACCAACCCAGCGAATAAATTATTAGGGCCGTTTAATCATAGAACAGTTGGAAAAATAATACAACTTTTCAAAAAATACTTGTTATAGTTAAGATTTTGAAACTTATTGTTAGTTCTTATACAAGAAGATTCAATAAATAAAAAGCAAAGTAATAAAAAAAAAAAAAAAAAAAAAAAAAATTTCTTCTGGTACACAAAACAACAATCTTCCACCATTTGCCTTCCTATAAAGTAAACCATTTCTCATTACAAAAATTTTATCTTCCGTTTTCTCTAACTTTTTCCTAATATCTTTCCACTTTTCATCTTTTGCTTGACAAATAATTAAATTATCTTCAAAACTATTAGATTCTATCACTATACTATATGTTCGTATTTCTGCTCAATGCATCCACATGCTGCATATGCTTTCCTGCTTTATGAACTAACTCAAAATCGTACTCTAATAGTTCTAATGCCCACCTTGCAATCCTAGGATTTAATTCCACTCTATTTAACGTTAGAGTTAATGCGTTGCAATCCGTAAAAATTTTAAATCTCTTTCCCTGTACATAGATTCTAAATCTTCTTAATGCATACAGGATAGCCAATGTTTCAAGTTCAAAACTATGATATTTGGCCTCATCCTTTGTTGTGGCTTTCGACTCTGTAACTCTATTTCATCCTTATAACAATATAACCCTAACACTGGAGCTTCCACTAACTTTTTCTTAAGTGTCTCAAAACATTCTCACTCTTTTTCTTCAAACGAAAATTCTTTGTCTTTCTTCAATAAGTCATATGAAGGTTTTGCAATCGTTGAAAAACCCTTAATGAATCTTCTAAAATATGAACACAATCCTAAAAAGCTTCTGACATCATGCACCTTATCTGGTATTGGAAAATCTCTAATTGCTTCTATTCCCTTGTCATTGGCCTGTATTCCCTTACTTGTTATTAAAAATCCTAAATATTGTATACTCGATTGCAGAAACTCACATTTATCCATTCTCAGCTCTAATTCCTCGTCAACCTGTCAAAAACTTCCCTAAGTACTTCCATATGTTCCTTAATTCCTTTGCTAGCTATCATAATGTCATCCATATATACAATAACTTTATCCTGCCTTATCATATCCTCGAAAATTCTATTAATAAATCTCTGAAAGACCGCCGGCGCATTTTTCAGCCCCATTGGCATCCTTAAAAATTCAAACTGTCCTAAAGGCGTCATAAAAGATGTATATTTCATTGATTCCTTATTAACAAAAACATTAAAGTAGCCATGTTTAAGATCTAACTTCGAGAATATCGTTTTATTTACTAATCTATACAACAGATCATCAATCAATGGTAAAGGATAATTATCTTTGACCATTATTTTGTTAAGTTTTCTGTAATCAACACATAATCTTAGGTCTCCTGTTTTCTTTTTCACTAACACTATCGGAGATGCATACTCTGAATCACTCGGTTTAATAATTCCGTTTTTATCTCATCTAAGATAATCTGCAGCTTTTCTTTTTCAGTATATGCTAATCTTCTAGGAGAACAACTAAACGGTTTCGGTTCATTTGATGACGAGGTGTTTGGCATCTTGACACAATTCTTTAAAGTTTTTATATTAATTATATGATAGGTACAATATCATATGCGTCACTAAATTGATGACGAGGTGTTTGTCCACTTGATACAATTCTTTAAAGTCGTTATATTAATTATATGATAGGGACAATATCATATGCGTCACTAAATTGATGACGAGGTGTTTGGCATCTTGACACAATTCTTTAAAGTCTTTATATCAATTATATGATAGGTACAATATCATATGCGTCACTAAATTGATGACGAGGTGTTTGGCATCTTGACACAATTCTTTAAAGTCTTTATATCAATTATATGATAGGGACAATATCATATGCGTCACTAAATTGATGACGAGGTGTTTGTCAACTTGATACAATTCTTTAAAGTCGTTATATTAATTATATGATAGGGACAATATCATATGCGTCACTAAATTGATGACGAGGTGTTTGGCATCTTGACACAATTCTTTAAAGTCTTTATATCAATTATATGATAGGGACAATATCATATGCGTCACTAAATTGATAACGAGGTGTTTCGCAACTTGATACAATTCTTTAAGGTCTTTATATCAAAAATTATATGATAGGGACAATATCATATGCGTCACTAAATTGATGACGAGGTGTTTGGCATCTTGACACAATTCTTTAAAGTCTTTATATCAATTATATGATAGGGACAATATCATATGCGTCACTAAATTGATGACGAGGTGTTTGGCAACTTGATACAATTCTTTAAAGTCGTTATATTAATTATATGATAGGGACAATATCATATGCGTCACTAAATTGATGACGAGGTGTTTGGCAACTTGATACAATTCTTTAAGTTCTTTATATAAACCATTGTATGATAGGGACAATATCATATGCGTCACTAAATTGATGCCGAGGTGTTTGGCATCTTGACACAATTCTTTAAAGTCTTTATATCAATTATATGATAGGGACAATATCATATGCGTCACTAAATTGATGACGAGGTGTTTGGCAACTTGATACAATTCTTTAAAGTCGTTATATTAATTATATGATAGGGACAATATCATATGCGTCACTAAATTGATGACGAGGTGTTTGGCAACTTTACACTATTCTTTAAAGTCTTATATCAAAAATTATATGATAGGAACAATATCATATGCGTCACTAAATTGATGACGAGGTGTTTCGCAACTTGATACAATTCTTTAAGGTCTTTATATCAAAAATTATATGATAGGGACAATATCATATGCGTCACTAAATTGATGACGAGGTGTTGGCATCTTGACACAATTCTTTAAAGTCTTTATATCAATTATATGATAGGGACAATATCATATGCGTCACTAAATTGATGACGAGGTGTTTGGCAACTTGATACAATTCTTTAAAGTCGTTATATTAATTATATGATAGGGACAATATCATATGCGTCACTAAATTGATTACGAGGTGTTTGGCAACTTGATACAATTCTTTAAAGTCGTTATATTAATTATATGATAGGGACAATATCATATGCGTCACTAAATTGATGACGAGGTGTTTGGCAACTTGACACTATTCTTTTAAGTCTTATATCAAAAATTATATGATAGGGACAATATCATATGCGTCACTAAATTGATGACGAGGTGTTTGGCAACTTGATACAATTCTTTAATGTCTTTATGTCAAAAATTATATGATAGGGACAATATCATATGCGTCACTAAATTGCTGACGAGGTGTTTGGCAACTTGATATAATTCTTTAAAGTCTTATATTTTATATCAAAAATTATATGATAGGGACAATATCATATGCGTCACTAAATTGATGACGAGGTGTTTGGCAACTTGATACAATTCTTTAAGTCTTTATATCAACAATTATATGATAGGGACAATATCATATGCGTCACTAAATTGATGACGAGGTGTTTGGCATCTTGACACAATTCTTTAAAGTCGTTATATTAATTATATGATAGGGACAATATCATATGCGTCACTAAATTGATGACGAGGTGTTTGGCAACTTGACACTATTCTTTAAAGTCTTATATCAAAAATTATATGATAGGGACAATATCATATGCGTCACTAAATTGATGACGAGGTGTTTCGCAACTTGATACAATTCTTTAAGGTCTTTATATCAAAATTATATGGTAGGGACAATATCATATGCGTCACTAAATTGATGACGAGGTGTTTGGCATCTCGACACAATTCTTTAAAGTCTTTATATCAATTATATGATAGGGACAATATCATATGCGTCACTAAATTGATGACGAGGTGTTTGGCAACTTGATACAATTCTTTAAAGTCGTTATATTAATTATATGATAGGGACAATATCATATGCGTCACTAAATTGATGACGAGGTGTTTGGCAACTTGATACAATTCTTTAAGGTCTTTATATAAACCATTGTATGATAGGGACAATATCATATGCGTCACTAAATTGATGACGAGGTGTTTGCAATTTGATACATTCTTTAAGGTCTTTATATCAAAAATTATACGATAGGGACAATATCATATGCGTCACTAAATTGATGACGAGGTGTTTGGCATCTTGACACAATTCTTTAAAGTCTTTATATCAATTATATGATAGGGACAATATCATATGCGTCACTAAATTGATGACGAGGTGTTTGGCAACTTGACACAATTCTTTAAAGTTTTAAATTAATTATATGATAGGGACAATATCATATGCGTCACTAATTGATGACGAGGTGTTTGGCAACTTGATACAATTCTTTAAAGTCGTTATAATTAATTTATATGATAGGGACAATATCATATGCGTCACTAAATTGATGACGAGGTGTTTGGCAACTTGATACAATTCTTTAAAGTCGTTATATTAATTATATGATAGGGACAATATCATATGCGTCACTAAATTGATGACGAGGTGTTTGGCAACTTGACACTATTCTTTAAAGTCTTATATCAAAAATTATATGATGGGACAATATATATGCGTCACTAAATTGATGACGAGGGTGTTTGGCAACTTGATACAATTCTTTAAAGTCTTTATTCAAAAATTATATGATAGGGACAATATCATATGCGTCACTAAATTGATGACGAGGTGTTTGGCCAACTTGATACAATTCTTTAAAGTCTTTATATTAATTATATGATAGGGACAATATCATATGCGTCACTAAATTGATGACGAGGTGTTTGGCAACTTGATACAATTCTTTAAAGTCTTATATAGTTACATTATATGATAGGGACAATATCATATGCGTCACTAAATTGATGACGAGGTGTTTGGCAACTTGATACAATTCTTTAAAGTCTTTATATCAATTATATGATAGGGACAATATCATATGCGCACAAATTGATGACGAGGTGTTTGGTCAACTTGAATACAAATTCTTTAAAGTCTTTATATCAAAAATTATATGATAGGGACAATATCATATGCGTCACTAAATTGATGACGAGGTGTTTGGCAACATTGATACAATTCTTTAAAGTCTTTTATTAATTATATGATAGGGAAATATCATATGGTCACTAAATTGATGAGAGTGTTGACTGATACATTCTTTAAAGTCTTTTATTCATTATTGTAGGGACAATATCATATGCGTCTAAATTGATGACGAGGTGTTTGGCAACTTGATACAATTCTTTAAAGTCTTTATATCAAAATTATATGATAGGGACAATTATCATATGCGTCACATAAATTCGATGACGAGGTGTTTGGCAACTTGACATACAATTCTTTAAAGTCTTTATATCAAATTATATGATAGGGACAATATCATATGCGTCACTAAATTGATGACGAGGTGATTGGCAACTTGAATACAATTCTTTAAATTCGTTTATATTAATTATATATGATAGGGACAATATCATATGCGTCCACTAAATTGATGACGAGGTGTTTGGCAACTTGATACAATTCTTTAAAGTCTTTATATAAAATTATAATGATAGGGACAATATCATATGCGTCACTAAATTGATGACGAGGTGTTTGGCAACTTTGATACAATTCTTTAAAGGTCTTTATATCAAAAATTATATGATAGGACAATATCATATGCGTCACTAATTGATGACGAGGTGTTTGCATTGACACAATTCTTTAAAGTCTTTATATCAATTATATGATAGGGACAATATCATATGCGTCACTAAATTGATGACGAGGTGTTTGGCAACTTGACACAATTCTTTAAAGTCTTATATCAATTATATGATAGGGACAATATCATATGCGTCACTAATTGATGACGAGGTGTTTGGCAACTTGATACAATTCTTTAAAGTCGTTATATTAATTATATGATAGGGACAATATCATATGCGTCACTAAATTGATGACGAGGTGTTTGGCAACTTGATACAATTCTTTAAAGTCGTTAATATTAATTATATGATAGGGACAATATCATATGCGTCACTAAATTGATGACGAGGTGTTTGGCAACTTGAACATTCTTTAAAGTCTATATAAAAATTATATGATAGGGACAATATCATATGCGTCACTAAATTGATGACGAGGTGTTTGGCAACTTGATAAATTCTTTAAAGTCTTTATTCAAAATTATATGATAGGGACAATATCATATGCGTCACTAAATTGTGACGAGGTGTTTGGCAACTTGATCAATTCTTTAAAGTCTTATATAAATTATATGATAGGGACAATATCATATGCGTCACTAAATTGATGACGAGGTGTTTGGCAACTTGATAATTCTTTAAAGTCGTTTAATAATTATATGATAGGGACAATATCATATGCGTCACTAAATTGATGACGAGGTGTTTGGCAACTTGATACAATTCTTTAAAGTCTTTATTTCAAAAATTATATGATAGGGACAATATCATATGCGTCACTAAATTGATGACGAGGTGTTTGGCAACTTGAATACAATTCTTTAAAGTCTTTATATCAAAATTATATGATAGGGACAATATACATTGCGTCACTAAATTGATGACGAGGTGTTTGGCAACTTGATACATTCTTTAAAGTCTTTATATAAATTATATGATAGGGACAATATCATATGCGTACACTAATTGATGACGAGGTGTTTGGCAACTTGATACATTCTTTAAAGTCTTTATATCAAATTATATGATAGGCAATATCATATGGTCACTAAATTGATGACGAGGTGTTTGGCAACTTGATACAATTCTTTAAAGTCTTTATATAAAATTATATGATAGGGACATATCATATTGCGTCACTAATTGATGACGAGGTGTTTGGCACTTGACAACATTCTTTAAAGTCTTTATATATTATATATAGGGACAAATCATATGCGTCACTAAATTGATGACGAGTGTTTGGCAACTTGAACAATTCTTTAAAGTCTTATATAATTATATGATAGGGACAATATTCACTATGATACATTCTTTAAAGTCTTATATTCAAAAATTATATGATAGGGACAATATCATATGCGTCACTAAATTGATGACGAGGTGTTTGGCAACTTGATAAATTCTTTAAAGTCTTATATCAATTATATGATAGGGACAATATCATATGCGTCACTAAATTGATGACGAGGGTGTTTGGCAACTTGATACAATTCTTTAAAGTCTTTATATCAAAAAATTATATGATAGGGACAATATCATATGCGTCACTAAATTGATGACGAGGTGTTTGGCAACTGATACAATTCCATTAAAGCTTTTATCAAAAATTATATATAGGGAACAATATCATATGCGTCACTAAATTGATGACGAGGTGTTTTGGCAACTTGAATACAATTCTTTAAAGCTTATATAAATTATATTAATGATAGGGACAATATCTATTGCGTCACTAAATTGATGACGAGGTGTTTGGCAACTTGACACAATTCTTTAAAAGTCTTTTATAATTAATTATAATGATAGGGACAATATCATATGCGTCACTAAAATTGATGACGAGGTGTTTGGCAACTTGATAACAATTCTTTAAAGTCTTTATATCAAATAATTATATGATAGGGACAATATCATATGCGTCACTAAATTGATGACGAGGTGTTTGGCACTTGATACAATTCTTAAAGGTCTTTATGATATATAATTAATATGATAGGGACAATATCATATGCTCACTAAATTGATTACAGGTGTTTGGCAATTGATACAATTCTTTAAGTCTTATATTAATTATATGATAGGCAATATCATATGCGTCACTAATTGATGACGAGGTGGTTTGGCAACTTGATACATTCTTTAAGTCTTTATATAAAAATTTATGATAGGGACAATATCTATGCGTCACTAAATTGATGAGAGTGTTTGGCAACTTGATACAATTCTTTAAAGTTTTATATCAAAATTATATATAGGGACAATATATATGCGTCACTAAATTGATGACGAGGTGTTTGCAACTTGATACAATTCTTTAAAGTCTTTATATAATTATATGATAGGACAATATCATATGCGTCACTAAATTGATGACGAGGTGTTTGGCAACTTGACACAATTCTTTAAGTTCTTTATATAAAAATTATATGATAGGGACAATATCATATGCCGTCACTAAATTGATGACGAGGTGTTTGGCAACTGATACAATTCTTTAAAGTCTTTATATAATTATATGTAGGGACAATATATATGCGTCACTAAATGATTGACGAGGTGTTTGCAACTTGAACAATTTTTTAAATGTTTTTATTTAATTATATTTTTATTAATTATTATCATATCGTCACTAAAGTGACAGTGTTTGCAACTTGATACAATTCTTTAAAGTCTTTATATCAAAATATATGATAGGGACAATATCATATGCGTCACTAATTTGATGACGAGGTGTTTGGCAACTTGATACAATTCTTTAAAGTTTTATATAATTAATATGATAGGGACAATATATATGCGTCACTAAATTGATGACGAGGTGTTTGGCAACTTGATACAATTCTTTAAAGTCTTTATATCAAAAATTATATGATAGGGACAATATCATATGCGTCACTAAATTGATGACGAGGTGTTTGGCAACTTGATACAATTCTTTAAAGTCTTTATATCAAAAATTATATGATAGGACAATATCATATGCGTCACTAAATTGATGACGAGGTGTTTGGCAACTTGATACAATTCTTTAAAGTCTTTATATCAAAATTATATGATAGGGACAATATCATATGCGTCACTAAATTGATGACGAGTGTTTGGCAACTTGATACAATTCTTTAAAGTCTTTATATCAAAAATTATATGATAGGGACAATATCATATGCGTCACTAAATTGATGACGAGGTGTTTGGCAACTTGATACAATTCTTTAAAGTTTTACAATTAATTATATGATAGGGACAATATCATATGCGTCACTAAATTGATGACGAGGTGTTTGGCAACTTGATACAATTCTTTAAAGTCTTTATATCAAAATTATATGATGGACAATATCATATGCGTCACTAAATTGATGACGAGGTGTTTGGCAACTTGATACAATTCTTTAAAGTCTTTATATCAAAAATTATATGATAGGGACAATATCATATGCGTCACTAAATTGATGACGAGGTGTTTGGCAACTTGATACAATTCTTTAAAGTCTTTATATCAAAATTATATGATAGGGACAATATCATATGCGTCACTAAATTGATGACGAGGTGTTTGGCAACTTGATACAATTCTTTAAACTTTATATTAATTATATGATGGGACAATATATATGCGTCACTAAATTGATGACGAGGTGTTTGGCAACTTGATACAATTCTTTAAAGTCTTATATCAAATTATATGATAGGGACAATATCATATGCGTCACTAAATTGATGACGAGGTGTTTGGCAACTTGACTACAATTCTTTAAAGTCTTTATATAAAATTATGATAGGGACAATATCATATGCGTCACTAAATTGATGACGAGGTGTTTGGCAACTTGATACAATTCTTTAAAGTCTTATATCAAAATTATATGATAGGGACAATATCATATGCGTCACTAAATTGATGACGAGGTGTTGGCAACTTGATACAATTCTTTAAAGTCTTTATATCAAAATTATATGATAGGACAATATCATATGCGTCACTAAATTGATGACGAGGTGTTTGGCAACTTGATACAATTCTTTAAAGTCTTTATATAATATATATAGGGACAATATCATATGCGTCACTAAATTGATGACGGTGTTTGGCAACTTGATACAATTCTTTAAAGTCTTATATATAATTATATGATAGGACAATATCATATGCGTCACTAAATTGATGACGAGGTGTTTGGCAACTTGAACAATTCTTTAAAGTCTTTATATCAAAATTATATGATAGGGACAATATCATATGCGTCACTAAATTGATGACGAGGTGTTTGGCAACTTGATACAATTCTTTAAAGTCTTATTCAAAATTATATGATAGGGACAATATCATATGCGTCACTAAATTGATGACGAGGTGTTTGGCAACTTGATACAATTCTTTAAAGTCTTTATATAAATTATATGATAGGGACAATATCATATGCGTCACTAAATTGATGACGAGTGTTTGGCAACTTGATACAATTCTTTAAAGTCTTTATATCAAATTATATGATAGGGACAATATCATATGCGTCACTAAATTGATGACGAGTGTTGGCAACTTGATACAATTCTTTAAAGTTTTATAAATAATTATATGATAGGGACAATATCATATGCGTCACTAAATTGATGACGAGGTGTTTGGCAACTTGATACAATTCTTTAAAGTCTTTATTCAAAATTATATGATAGGGACAATATCATATGCGTCACTAAATTGATGACGAGGTGTTTGGCAACTTGATCAATTCTTTAAAGTCTTTATATCAAAATTATATGATAGGGACAATATCATATGCGTCACTAAATTGATGACGAGGTGTTTGGCAACTTGATACAATTTCTTTAAAGTCTTTATATAAAATTATATGATAGGGACAATATCATATGCGTCACTAAATTGATGACGAGGTGTTTGGCAACTTGATACAATTCTTTAAAGTCTTTAATTAAATTATATGATAGGGACAATATCATATGCGTCACTAAATTGATGACGAGGTGTTTGGCAACTTGATACAATTCTTTAAAGTCTTTATATCAAAATATTGATAGGGACAATATCATATGCGTCACTAAATTGATGACAGGTGTTTGGCAACTTGATACAATTCTTTAAAGTCTTTATTCAATTATATGATAGGGACAATATCATATGCGTCACTAAATTGATGACGAGTGTTTGGCAACTTGATACAATTCTTTAAAGTCTTTATACAAATTATATGATAGGGACAATATCATATGCGTCACTAAATTGATGACGAGGTGTTTGGCAACTTGATACAATTCTTTAAATTTATATCAAAATTATATATAGGGACAATATCATATGCGTCACTAAATTGATGACGAGGTGTTTGGCAACTTGATACAATTCTTTAAAGTCTTTATATCAAAATTATATGATAGGACAATATCATATGCGTCACTAAATTGATGACGAGGTGTTTGGCAACTTGATACAATTCTTTAAAGTCTTTATATCAAAAATTATATGATAGGGACAATATCATATGCGTCACTAAATTGATGACGAGGTGTTTGGCAACTTGATACAATTCTTTAAAGCTTTATAATTAATATATGATAGGGACAATATCATATGCGTCACTAAATTGATGACGAGGTGTTTGGCAACTTGATACAATTCTTTAAAGTCTTTATATAATTATATGATAGGACAATATCATATGCGTCACTAAATTGATGACGAGGTGTTTGGCAACTTGATACAATTCTTTAAAGTCTTTATATCAAAAATTATATGATAGGGACAATATCATATGCGTCACTAAATTGATGACGAGGTGTTTGGCAACTTGATACAATTCTTTAAAGTCTTATATCAAAATTATATGATAGGGACAATATCATATGCGTCACTAAATTGATGACGAGTGTTTGGCAACTTGATACAATTCTTTAAAGTCTTTATATAATTATGATAGGACAATATCATATGCGTCACTAAATTGATGACGAGGTGTTTGGCAACTTGACAATTCTTTAAAGTCTTATATCAAATTATATGATAGGGACAATATCATATGCGTCACTAAATTGATGACGAGGTTTTGGCAACTTGATACAATTCTTTAAAGTTTTATATCAATTATATGATAGGGACAATATCATATGCGTCACTAAATTGATGACGAGGTGTTTGGCAACTTGATACAATTCTTTAAAGTCTTTATATCAAAATTATATGATAGGGACAATATCATATGCGTCACTAAATTGATGACGAGGTTTTGGCAACTTGATACAATTCTTTAAAGTCTTTATATCAAAATTATATGATAGGGACAATATCATATGCGTCACTAAATTGATGACGAGGTGTTTGGCAACTTGATCAATTCTTTAAAGTCTTATTTAATCATTATATGATAGGACAATATCATATGCGTCACTAAATTGATGACGAGTGTTTGGCAACTTGATACAATTCTTTAAAGTCTTTATATCAAAATTATATGATAGGGACAATATCATATGCGTCACTAAATTGATGACGAGGTGTTTGGCAACTTGCATATACAATTCTTAAAGTCTTTATATTCAATTATATGATAGGGACAATATCATATGCGTCACTAAATTGATGACGAGGTGTTTGGCAACTTGATACAATTCTTTAAAGTCTTTATATCAAAAATTATATGATAGGGACAATATCATATGCGTCACTAAATTGATGACGAGGTGTTTGGCAACTTGATACAATTCTTTAAAGTCTTTATATCAAAAATTATATGATAGGGACAATATCATATGCGTCACTAAATTGATGACGAGGTGTTTGGCAACTTGATACAATTCTTTAAAGTCTTTATATCAAAATTATATGATAGGACAATACTATGCGTCACTAAATTGATGACGAGGTGTTTGGCAACTTGATACAATTCTTTAAAGTCTTTATATCAAAAATTATATGATAGGGACAATATCATATGCGTCACTAAATTGATGACGAGGTGTTTGGCAACTTGATACAATTCTTTAAAGTCTTTTAATTAATTATATGATAGGGACAATATCATATGCGTCACTAAATTGATGACGAGGTGTTTGGCAACTTGATACAATTCTTTAAAGTCTTTATATTCAAAATTATATGATAGGGACAATATCATATGCGTCACTAAATTGATGACGAGGTGTTTGGCAACTTGATACAATTCTTTAAAGTCTTATATCAAAAATTATATGATAGGGACAATATCATATGCGTCACTAAATTGATGACGAGGTGTTTGGCAACTTGATACAATTCTTTAAAGCTTTATATTAATTATATGATAGGGACAATATCATATGCGTCACTAAATTGATGACGAGGTGTTTGGCAACTTGATACAATTCTTTAAAGTCTTTATATCAAAATTATAGGGACAATATCATATGCGTCACTAAATTGATGACGAGGTGTTTGGCAACTTGATCAATTCTTTAAAGTCTTATATATTAATTATATGATAGGGACAATATCATATGCGTCACTAAATTGATGACGAGGTGTTTGGCAACTTGAACAATTCTTTAAAGTCTTTATATCAAAAATTATATGATAGGACAATATCATATGCGTCACTAAATTGATGACGAGGTGTTTGGCAACTTATACAATTCTTTAAAGTCTTTATATAATTATATGATAGGGACAATATCATATGCGTCACTAAATTGATGACGAGGTGTTTGGCAACTTGATACAAATTCTTTAAAGTCTTATATAATTATATGATAGGGACAATATCATATGTCGTCACTAAATTGATGACGAGGTGTTTGGCAACTTGACTACAATTCTTTAAAGTCTTTATATCAAAATTATATGATAGGGACAATATCATATGCGTCACTAAATTGATGACGAGGTGTTTGGCAACTTGATACAATTCTTTAAAGTCTTTATATCAAAAATTATATGATAGGGACAATATCATATGCGTCACTAAATTGATGACGGGTGTTTGGCAACTGATACAATTCTTTAAAGTTCTTTATATTATCAATATTATATGATAGGGACAATATCATATGCGTCACTAAATTGATGACGAGTGTTTGGCAACTTGATACAATTCTTTAAAGTCTTTATATCATAAAATTATATGATAGGGACAATATCATATGCGTCACTAAATTGATGACGAGGTGTTGCAACTTGATACAATTCTTTAAAGTCTTATATCAAAATTATATGATAGGGACAATATCATATGCGTCACTAAATTGATGACGAGGTGTTTGGCAACTTGATACACATTCTTTAAAGTTTTAATATAAAAATTATATGATAGGGACAATATCATATGCGTCACTAAATTGATGACGAGGTGTTTGGCAACTTACAACAATTCTTTAAAGTCTTTATATCAAAAATTATAGATAGGACAATATCATATGCGTCACTAAATTGATGACGAGGTGTTTGGCAACTTGATACAATTCTTTAAAGTCTTTATATCAAAAATTATATGATAGGGACAATATCATATGCGTCACTAAATTGATGACGAGGTGTTTGGCAACTTGATAACAATTCTTTAAAGTCTTATATAAATTATATGATAGGACAATATCATATGCGTCACTAAATTGATGACGAGGTGTTTGGCAACTTGATACAATTCTTTAAAGTCTTTATTCAAAATTATATGATAGGGACAATATCATATGCGTCACTAAATTGATGACGAGGTGTTTGGCAACTTGATACAATTCTTTAAAGTCTTTATATCAAAATTATATGATAGAGGACAATATCATATGCGTCACTAAATTATGACGAGGTGTTTGGCAACTTGATACAATTCTTTAAAGTCTTTATATCAAAATTATATGATAGGGACAATATCATATGCGTCACTAAATTGATGACGAGGTGTTTGGCAACTTGACTACAATTCTTTAAAGTCTTTATTCTTAATTATATGATAGGGACAATATCATATGCGTCACTAAATTGATGACGAGGTGTTTGGCAACTTGATACAATTCTTTAAAGTCTTTATATCAAAAATTATATGATAGGGACAATATCATATGCGTCACTAAATTGATGACGAGGTGTTTGGCAACTTGATACAATTCTTTAAAGTTTTAATTAATTATATGATAGGGACAATATCTATGCGTCACTAAATTGATGACGAGGTGTTTGGCAACTTGATACAATTCTTTAAAGTCTTTATATATAATTATATGATAGGGACAATATCATATGCGTCACTAAATTGATGACGAGGTTTTGGCAACTTGATACAATTCTTTAAAGTCTTTATATCAAAATTATATGATAGGGACAATATCATATGCGTCACTAAATTGATGACGAGGTGTTTGGCAACTTGATACAATTCTTTAAAGTCTTTATATAAATTATATGATAGGACAATATATTGCGTCACTAAATTGATGACGAGGTGTTTGGCAACTTGATACAATTCTTTAAATTTTATTAATTATATATGATAGGGACAATATCATGCGTCACTAAATTGATGACGAGGTGTTTGGCAACTTGATACAATTCTTTAAAGTCTTTATATCAAAAATTATATGATAGGGACAATATCATATGCGTCACTAAATTGATGACGAGGTGTTTGGCAACTTGATACAATTCTTTAAAGTCTTTATATCAAAATTATATGATAGGGACAATATCATATGCGTCACTAAATTGATGACGAGGTGTTTGGCAACTTGATACAATTCTTTAAAGTCTTTATATAAAATTATATGATAGGGACAATATCATATGCGTCACTAAATTGATGACGAGGTGTTTGGCAACTTGATACAATTCTTTAAAGTCTTTATATCAAAAATATATGATAGGGACAATATCATATGCGTCACTAAATTGATGACAGGTGTTTGGCAACTTGATACAATTCTTTAAAGTCTTTATATAAAATTATATGATAGGACAATATCATATGCGTCACTAAATTGATGACGAGGTGTTTGGCAACTTGATACAATTCTTTAAAGTCTTTATATCAAAATTATATGATGGGACAATATCATATGCGTCACTAAATTGATGACGAGGTGTTTGGCAACTTGATACAATTCTTTAAAGTCTTTATATCAAAATTATATGATAGGGACAATATCATATGCGTCACTAAATTGATGACGAGGTGTTTGGCAACTTGATACAATTCTTTAAAGTCTTTATATCAAAATTATATGATAGGGACAATATCATATGCGTCACTAAATTGATGACGAGGTGTTTGGCAACTTGATACAATTCTTTAAAGTCTTTATATCAAAAATATATGATAGGGACAATATCATATGCGTCACTAAATTGATGACGAGTGTTTGGCAACTTGAACAATTCTTTAAAGTTTTATTCAATTATATGATAGGGACAATATCATATGCGTCACTAAATTGATGACGAGGTGTTTGGCAACTTGATACAATTCTTTAAAGTCTTTATATTAATTATATGATAGGGACAATATCATATGCGTCACTAAATTATGACGAGGTGTTTGGCAACTTGATACAATTCTTTAAAGTCTTTATATCAAAATTATATGATAGGACAATATCATATGCGTCACTAAATTGATGACGAGGTGTTTGGCAACTTGATACAATTCTTTAAAGTCTTATATCAAAATTATATGATAGGACAATATCATATGCGTCACTAAATTGATGACGAGGTGTTTGGCAACTTGATACAATTCTTTAAATCTTTATATAATTATATGATAGGGACAATATCATATGCGTCACTAAATTGATGACGAGGTGTTTGGCAACTTGAACAATTCTTTAAAGTCTTTATATCAAAAATTATATGATAGGGACAATATCATATGCGTCACTAAATTGATGACGAGGTGTTTGGCAACTTGATCAATTCTTTAAAGTCTTTATTAATTATATGATAGGGACAATATCATATGCGTCACTAAATTGATGACGAGGTGTTTGGCAACTTGATACAATTCTTTAAAGTCTTTATATCAAATTATATGATAGGGACAATATCATATGCGTCACTAAATTGATGACGAGGTGTTTGGCAACTTGATACAATTCTTTAAAGTCTTTATATTAATTATATGATAGGGACAATATCATATGCGTCACTAAATTGATGACGAGGTGTTTGGCAACTTGATACAATTCTTTAAAGTCTTTATATCAAAAATTATATGATAGGGACAATATCATATGCGTCACTAAATTGATGACGAGGTGTTTGGCAACTTGATACAATTCTTTAAAGTCTTTATATCAAAATTATATGATAGGGACAATATCATATGCGTCACTAAATTGATGACGAGGTGTTTGGCAACTTGATACAATTCTTTAAAGTCTTATTTAATTATATGATAGGGACAATATCATATGCGTCACTAAATTGATGACGAGGTGTTTGGCAACTTGATACAATTCTTTAAAGTCTTTATATCAAATTATATGATAGGGACAATATCATATGCGTCACTAAATTGATGACGAGGTGTTTGGCAACTTGATACAATTCTTTAAACTTTATATTAATTATTATGATAGGACAATATCATATGCGTCACTAAATTGATGACGAGGTGTTTGGCAACTTGAATATTCTTTAAAGTCTTTATATAATTATATGATAGGGACAATATCATATGCGTCACTAAATTGATGACGAGGTGTTTGGCAACTTGATACAATTCTTTAAAGTTTTATATCAAAATTATTGATAGGGACAATATATAGCGTCACTAAATTGATGACGAGGTGTTTGGCAACTTGACACAATTCTTTAAAGTCTTTATATCAAAATTATATGATAGGACAATATCATATGCGTCACTAAATTGATGACGAGGTGTTTGGCAACTTGATACAATTCTTTAAAGTCTTATATAATTATATGATAGGGACAATATCATATGCGTCACTAAATTGATGACGAGTGTTTGGCAACTTGATACAATTCTTTAAAGTCTTTATATCAAAAATTATATGATAGGACAATATCATATGCGTCACTAAATTGATGACGAGGTGTTTGGCAACTTGATACAATTCTTTAAAGTCTTATATCAAAATTATATGATAGGGACAATATCTATGCGTCACTAAATTGATGACGAGGTGTTTGGCAACTTATACAATTCTTTAAAGTCTTTAATTATATGATAGGGACAATATCATATGCGTCACTAAATTGATGACGAGGTGTTTGGCAACTTGAACAATTCTTTAAAGTCTTTATATCAAAATTATATGATAGGGACAATATCATATGCGTCACTAAATTGATGACGAGGTGTTTGGCAACTTGATACAATTCTTTAAAGTCTTTATATCAAAATTATATGATAGGGACAATATCATATGCGTCACTAAATTGATGCGACGGTGTTTGGCAACTTGATACAATTCTTTAAAGTCTTTATATCAAAAATTATATGATAGGGACAATATCATATGCGTCACTAAATTGATGACGAGGTTTGGCAACTTGACACATTCTTTAAAGTCTTATATCAAAATTATATGATAGGGACAATATCATATGCGTCACTAAATTGATGACGAGGTGTTTGGCAACTTGATACAATTCTTTAAAGCTTTATATCAAATTATATGATAGGGACAATATCATATGCGTCACTAAATGATGATGACGGTGTTTGGCAACTTGATACAATTCTTTAAAGTCTTTATATAAATTATATGATGGACAATATCATATGCGTCACTAAATTGATGACGATGTTTGGCAACTTGATACAATCTTTAAATCTATATCAAAAATTATATGATAGGACAATATCATATGCGTCACTAAATTGATGACGAGGTGTTTGGCAACTTGATACAATTCTTTAAAGTCTTTATATAAAATTATATGATAGGACAATATCATATGCGTCACTAAATTGATGACGAGGTGTTGGCAACTTGATAATTCTTTAAAGCTTATATTAATTATATGATAGGACAATATCATATGCGTCACTAATTGATGACGAGGT
>NW_022611357.1:0-91967 GCF_004382195.2 Drosophila sechellia
GACGAGGTGCAAATAATTATAATAGAAGAAATAAGTACCACAACAATTACAACCGAGGCAGCAATAACAACAATAATAATAACTATAATAACCGTGGAGGTAGGCGAGGCCAAAACCAAGGGAGAGGCCGCGGAAACAACAACCATGGTAATAATAATAATAGCAGTGTGAGAAGCGCGCAAAATACGTCGGAAAAGTAACAGAACCTTTTAGGAAACAACCAATAAATGTAAAAGTTCATTCCATCAATTATAGTCTTAATATATTCATAACCTTCTATAATCATTTAACTGAAAATAAACTAACATTTCTCATAGATACTGGTGCAGATATCTCACTTTTGAAAGTAAATTCTGATAACTTCATAATTCGAAATGAAAAAATAATAAACATCGAAGGCATTGGCCAAGGTGTGATAAAGTCTCAAGGAACAACCTTAATAGAACTACAATCAACAAAATATATTATTCCACATGAATTTCATTTGGTAAACACAAATTTTGCAAAATAGGCATTGATTTTATAAAGAATTTCAATTGTCAACTAGATTTCAAACCAAGTGAAGACTGGTTTATAATTAGACCCCAAAATTTAAATTATCCAATATATGTTCCGATAACATATAGCGCTGGCAACAATACATTTCTTCTGCCAGCCAGATCACAAGTTATTCGGAAAATAGACATTAATGTTGTAAATGATTTCATATGTGTTCCTAATCAAGAAATACACAATGGGATTTATGTTGCAAATACAATAGCAGCATCCAAACATGTATACGTTCGACTTCTAAATACAACTAATTTCGAAATAGAAGCGAACAAATACTTTCAAAATTAAAGAAAAATTTTCCAGACCAATTTAAAAATCAATTAACAGAAATATGCACACAGATGTGTTCGGACTGAAAACCGAACCAATATCAACAAATAATTTTTATAAACAAACATTAAGACTTAAAGATGATGAACCCATTTATATAAAAAACTATAGAAGCCCGCATAGCCATATTGAGGAAATTTAAAAACAAGTAGGGAAATTAATAAGCGACAAAATCGTCGAACCGTCTGTATCTGAGTATAACAGCCCACTCTTGCTAGTTCCAAAAAAATCATTACCAAATTCACATGAGAAAAAATGGCGATTAGTAATTGACTATCGTCAAATTAACAAAAAACTTATTTCTGACAAATTTCCACTCCCTAGAATTGATGACATTTTAGATCAACTAGGTCGAGCTAAATACTTTTCATGCCTTGACTTGATGTCAGGTTTCCACCAAATAGAACTTGAGGAAAACTCTAGGAATATAACATCCTTTTCAACGAGCAATGGCTCATATCGCTTCACGCGATTACCATTTGGTCTTAAAATAGCACCAAATTAATTTCAGAGGATGATGACTATATCATTCTCGGGATTAGAACCCTCTCAGGCATTCCTTTACATGGATGACTTAATGGTGATAGGATGTTCCGAAAAACACATGATTAAAAACTTAACTGACGTTTTTAATGTATGTAGGAAATATAACCTAAAGTTGCATCCAGAAAAATGTTCATTTTTCATGCACGAAGTGACATTCCTAGGTCACAAATGCACAGACCATCAGTCATGCATAATTACTGTCCATATGAACTAGTCTTTGGAAGATTACCAAGGCAGTTCGCAAATTTTAATAAAACAGATAGAATAGAACCACTGTATAATATAGAAGATTACTCTAAGGAAATAAAATTTAGATTAGAAATAGCATATAAAAGAGCTAGACTTATGTTAGAAAAAGATAAGTCTTATAGAAAACAACTTTATGATAAGAAAACTTCAGATTTTCAATAAAAAATAGGAGATAAAGTTATACTAAGGAACTTCAGATTTTCAATAAAAAATAGGAGATAAAGTTATACTAAGGAACGAATCGGGTAATAAGTTAGATCCAGTATATCTAGGCCCTTATACTGTAGAAACCATAGAAGACAGAGATAACATAGTAATTAGAGATACAAAACAAAAGAAGAAAAAAGTGAATAAGGATAGACTAAAAATATATAATCAATGAGACGTTTCAAGGTCTGATCAACCTCAAAACAAAAAAAAAAAAAAAAAATAAATAACCACAAAAAAAATTTTATTATTTTTCCTTCTAAGAAAGTTAAACATAAATCCAAAAATATCGTAATTCAACATACATTTTTTGTATTATTCTGTCATTATACAAAAATGTTTTGAGACAAAACATTGCTAATAATTAATAAGAAAAATAAATATCAAAAAAATTTTTCCTTTCTAAACACAATATTAATATTGAGAACTAAATGACTACATATATTACGTCATTTCTTTAAAAAGGGAGGTGTAGCATATTGGACTAATCTACCTAATAATACAATAAATGATTGGGTATAACTTTTCGTCAATACATTGTGACACTTTGTCATAATAAATATAAATATACAAATATACAAAAAGACCACCAAAAAACTACGTAAGCACTCCAGCGAATTCGAATTTTCTTTTGGAGACCACGTTGTGACTGGTATATTTAAATCACCTAGAACTACCAATTGGTCCATGTCAGACAGTTTATTTGTGATGGATTGGATAGCGGAAAGATTATTCACATATTATGGGACTTCAGAAGATGGCGGAATATACGAGCACGTAATATATATGAGTTCTGAGTTACGGAACTCGTCAAAAAGTAACGCGAGGGTAGATCTAACCGCAATTAAGACTCCACCTCCCCGCCTGGAGGGATGGTCATACCTATATATTGTTCACATAACTGGGAAGACTTCGGAGCTAACCAAATCTCAATATACAATTTGGTTCGGCATCCAAAGGCACGTGGGTGAGCGGACGCGAATTCACAATATTCTCCGTTTCGATCAGGAAACTCTCCAATATATTGTCCTTCGGCGCAACTTCCTTCAGGGTATGACGCAATACTCTCTTGACGCACTGCATCATGCGCTCCCATACTCCGCCTCAGACGGGTTTACTGTGCAATTGAAAACCCATTCAACCCTGCTTGACAACTCACTCCCAATATTCCGAATCTCGAACTCGTCACCAATGCGTCTGGCTTACCTGTCAGCACCCACGAAGTTCCTGCCGTTGTCGCTGCGAAGTCTATATACTGGCCCTCTACAGCGGACGAAGTTCCTGATCGAAATTATGCAGGAATCCGTCGACAGGTCATGCGCCAGCTCCAGATGAATCGACCTTGTCGTCAAGCACGTGAACAAGGCGACCCAACGCTTCTCCTTGTGACGGGACACAGTCACCATGCGTCGGCCGCATTCGCTGCAACTTGCACTCGTTGCACGATGAGATCACTCTCCGCATCACTCGCCTCATCTTAGTAGCAGTAAGGCCATATTCCTCGAGATAGCTTCTGTGTTTGCGGCATAGGCGCGCAAACCGTAGGACCAAAGACACTAGAATAACAAGATGCGTAACGCCATACGATTTTTTGGCACACGATTTTTTCGCCGTGGCTCTAGAGCTCTTTCGAATTTTTGTTCGAGAGCGATAGAGCAGAGAGCACTATAGCGAAAAGCTGTTGCACACGTATGCTCATGCATTGTAAATTTGACAAAATATGATCTTCACATTAGAAGTTCTTAGACTTTAAATCTATATTATTTTTGATCAATTGGCATCATCTGAAGAATTCTTGTTTTGCCTTAACGTTATTATTATTCAAATATATCTTAGAAATAGTAATAACCGAATGTATGTACATAATATACCAAAATAAATTTCACAAATGACTTTATATTAGAATATTTGTCATTAGAGAATTCAGCTTCAGCTTGCGACGTGAGAAAAATTATTCGGGCGATGATTGCTGAAAGCTTGTGTCCACACTTCGTGCCTCAAGATATGACTTTTGCAACAAGCTGTTTTCATATTTTTATTTATTTTATTATTTTTTATTACTTAAATTTTTAATACTCCGGAAAACTAAAGGGACCATCTGATCTTTTTTTTTAATATTTGTAAAATACACATTAAAGTTTTTGAAATATTATTAAATATTATTATTTTCGCGTCTGCTTTCTCAGAGTTTTTAAACATAAGTGACCCCTGTACATTTCAACATCGCTCTATCTCGCTTGATACATGCTGGTCCGAACCCACCACAGGACAAGCATTTGTCTCACTCTAACGCATCGTCGAACCGAGGCTATGTAGAACAGAGCAAAATCCGTTAAACTCGCATAACGGAACACAGCGAACAGCGATCAAAAAGAAACGAAGACAAGAACAGCTCGATACGAATTTTATTTATTAGAGATGGAAGATAGAAAATAAAAATAAGACTAATAATGATGCGACATATATATTACACATAATTAAATATTATCATAAATATAAATATAAAAAGGGTAGCTAATTCGAGCGGCGAGCTTACCAAACGAATTTAAAAACTTAAAAATTATAATAGTCAGGGCGCGAATTATTAATTTTAATTTTTTTCATCATATTGCCAAAATTTCAAATATGTAAATTCGTTTCTTCGATCAGAATTGATTTCGGGCCGAAAATCGTAGCACAAGAACGCACACATATACACGTTCTCGTCTATTGTTTATACTCACACAAGCAATCAAATTCTATTTTTAGATTTCTTACGCTCTCAGCGTAAGCGAGCGGACAGAGAGCAATTTTGGCCGTCACCAAAAAAGTGGCTACATAGTGCCAAACCAATTTATGGCCGTTACGCATCTTGTTATTCTAGTGTCTTTGTAGGACACAGGCCATGATCCTCACCAGGCGATTGAAGCTCGAGAATCTCTGAAACTGAATAACAAAATCGTTTGCCACGACTAATGCAAGCTCACTGGGCACCTCTTCTTCATCAGTGGCATCTGGAACACGCTCAGTTCTTTCCTCAGGCCCCGGCCGGCTGGCTGCTGGCTGCCTCAAAAATGCAGGTCCTCTTAGCCACCTTGCATCCTTGCTAAGGTCGACCCCCCTGTCCGACCACGTCGCATCATCATTGCTTTGCCTAACTCCTCTGGTAGTGGTTCGTCTCACTGGATCTTCTGCCTCCTCTTCTCTCGCAGCAGCAGCTTCGCTGTAATAATGAGGCAGCACAGGAATCCCTGAGAATCAAACGTCTACATCACCAGGATCAAATATTCCCTCTTCGTAGGGGCTCGATCTCCACGTTGAATCTGAAGTCATCCGTTGCTACCTGCCAACGCATTCCGAGGATCTTTTGCTCAGCCTCACCCCATACGACGCTCTTGATGCGCCCGGGTCCAAAAGCCGTCTCCACGGTGGGCGAGCTGGATGAAAACTGGCATAACTCGAATCCAGCCTCCGCATGTGTCTCCTTCACTAGGGTAGATATGCTACTAGCCGAGTCCTCAGTAGCGAAACTGTCCACATAGTCATCGACATAATGGTACTCGTTTATAGCCTTGACAGTTCTCGGATCCGAATTCCGAATCTTCAGGGCATTCACGGTCTTCACGTAATGTGCAGCGCTCGGCGGGCATGCTGCTCCAAACGTCATTACGTTCATCTCATAGACATCCGGATCTCCATACCTTGCCGGGCTTGTTGGAGCTTGGACACCAAAAGGTGGCAAATACAATAACCGGTCGCTCCTCACCGCGACCTCATCCGGTTGTAGCCTCCTAGCGTATCCTTTAGACACGTAATTCTTTATAATCATATTCCTGCGCCAACGGCTCATTGCGCTTCAATTTCTTCTCTACGTTGACCAGCCTCTTGTACGCCATCTCGTAGCTCTGTGGCAGCACAACGTGGTCGCCCTTCCAGAGTAATCCCGTCTGGTAGCGACGACCCACTCTGACCGTGGTGGCTTGAAGCATCCTTTGTACCCGCACATCGTCCCTGGCTGCGACCTGTGGCGAGAGCTTCACATCAAAGTTCTCCATGTCGAAGAAGTCCTCCACCATCTGTTCCATCGCGTCATCCACTGTCACGGCAGTAGGCAGGTCCTCGGTGATGGCGTAGTCGATTGCCCACTTACAGGCCCAAACACAAATCAGCCCAGCTCGGTTGCGGCCGCGTACGGTCCCTCTCTAGCGAACCGCCTCGTTCTAAGTGGCAACCCGAGATGTCCGTGATCCAGGCGAGAGCTTCACATCAAAGTTCTCCATGTCGAAGAAGTCCTCCACCATCTGTTCCATCGCGTCATCCACTGTCACGGCAGTAGGCAGGTCCTCGGTGATGGCGTAGTCGATTGCCCACTTACAGGCCCAATCACAAATCAGCCCAGCTCGGTTGCGGCCGCGTACGGTCCCTCTCTAGCGAACCGCCTCGTTCTAAGTGGCAACCCGAGATGTCCGTGATCCAGGCCGATGAGCAGCTTCGGAACCGCGTTGCTGTAGGGCTTCATCGGCAGGCGTACATCTCTATTCACGCCTTGGACATCCTGTCGACTCAATGTCTGCATCGGCAGACTCAGGCTCGATATGGCATACACGTTTCTCAATACATGTCGAGTGACACCGCTTATCTTTAAACTCTCCACTTGGGAGGCTCTCTGGTTGTTCTACCTCCAAACCATTGGATTTAGCTGTCGACGCTCTCCTTGCACTCCAAGATCAGCTCGTCATCGATCATCGTGACGGAGGATCCATCATCTAAGAGCGCATACGTATCCACTTTCTGCTCATCTTCGTACAGCGTAACTGGCAGTATACGGTACAGTAGGCGGCCTCCTTCGGTGTCGACGCTGCAATTCCTCTGCATGGGCGCTCCCGCTTCACGCGAAGCTCTCTCTTCAGGCTGTTTCTGGAAACGGCTGGCTGCTGGTTCCCCTCTTGGACCCTGTGAAAATCTCGTAGTGAAGGCATCCTGTCCGGGCTGCGTCTGGGAACTGTTGGTTGCTGGTTCCCACCATGGCATTTGAAACCCATGTAGCAGACGGGGATGCATCATTCGGCATCCATTTATCTGCCACTCACCCAGAGTCGGTGGCTCTTCACAATCCTACACCTTCCCGTTGGCAAAGCTTCAACGAATTCTGTGCAACTCGTGATTATATGTTGTCCTCCACAAATGGGACAACCTCCGCCGATCATCTTGTTGATCGCATTCGTTACTGTAGGTGCTCGCAAGCAGAACTCGACGCCTCGGCTCCTTTTTCTCGACGTCCAAAACCGTGCATATACCACGAAAAGAATGATCTTAGTCAAGTTGTGCTCCGAAATTGGCTGCACCTCTCGCACGCTGATCAGCTGGCTGCGTATAAGCTGCTCCGGTCGGCCGAACCTAAAGCGCAGCTGCTCCATCACGGCGCTGTCATTACCTAGATGAATTAGTAGCGCTTTCACTGTCTCACGGGCTTCATCGTTCAGCGCCGTCAGTAATCTTTGGTTGTTCTCCAGGTCCGTGCAATCGTACTCTTTGGTCGTCTCCACGAACGCACAGCTAAGATCAACCACTCCTCGGCGTGCCCTCCAAATACAGGCAAGTCCAGAAGCTTCCTTGGCCCATATGCTCCCTGGGTTCCATTCGCCGTCATTGCCGCGTAGGATCCAATGCTGTTGCCACATTGTGGACGCTCTCGCCCGGTAGCACACAGTGGCTCCACAAATTGGTTGCTAGTGGTTAACAGTGGCGGTCCGCTCACCGTCGATAGAAATTTACACGACTAATAAAATTTGGAAAAAGAATCCAAACATTTTCAAAAATGTTGGCGTGGCAGTTTTAGGCGGTTTAAAAGTGGTAAAAAGTTTTTATCAAATCGATATAAAATTTCATGACTAATAAAAATAAAAAAAATATCAAAACATTATTCAAAATTTTGTGATTTCTTTTATTTCAGTTAGTGGGCGTTAGCGCGTGCTTTTCAATACAAAATGGACGACAAACTGCTGTGTCATGATATAATTCAAAAGTCGACATCTGATTACCAGTCCTGTAGTCCGGATCAAAAAGCAAAACGGAAGAGATCGACTCTGTAGGTACTATCGACGAATTAACAAACTGACTAAAAAGAGAACTTTACCGTGCCTAATATCGAAGATCGGCTTCAAGAGACAATGAAATTTCGATAGGTCAAATTGGAATCGCTCCGGTAAGCAAAAATTCAGCGCATTCATCACGACATATGAATTCAAGAGAATGCCGTTCGGACTTCAAAATATCCCAGCTGCATTCAACAGGAAAATAAGGCTCACAAAGGTGATACATGCACCGAAGACACTAGAATAACAAGATGCGTAACGCCATACGATTTTTTGCACACGATTTTTTCGGTGTGGCTCTAGAGATGGCTTCAGGCTCTATCGAATTTTTGTTAAATAGCGAGAGAGCGAAGAGCTCCACAGCGAACAGCTCTTGTCTACGCATACAGCGACAGCCGACAACTGTATTTTTTTTAATTCGTTTATTCGACATTAAGATTAATTAGTCAACAAACAGTAACAGTAAGGAGGGCAAATCCAAAACCCCCGCGGTATTTCCTTGAAGCATTGCTTCGGGAGGATGACTGCTTGCCATTCCGACTACCCCTGCAGCATGAATGGGACTAGATTATCCGCACTCAGTCTGCTGCCCAGTACGTCTTGCAGAGAGGTCCGTTCCCTTGCATATTTATCGCACGAGAAGAGAACGTGCTCTGCGGTTTCGCTCCGTCCACTTTCGCACCATGGGCACCGGAGCCGACAACTGTATGTCTGCACACGTATGCTGATGCATTGTAAATTTGACAAGATATGCTCTACATCTTATTATTTTTCAATTGACACCCAATTGGCAGCCGAATCTATGTACACAATAAATTTAAAAAATAACTTTATATTTGAATATTTGTCATTCGAGTATTCAGCTTGCGACGTGTGAAAAATTAATATAGCAATGATTGTTGAGTGCTTGTGTCCGCACTTCGTGCCTCAAGATATGACTTGTGCAACAAACAGTTTTCATATATTTATTTATTATATAAGATTTTATTTTCTACAACGTATTATTTTTATGAAATAATTTTTTCTCAATGTAATGACTTCTTTTTGATATATTTATGTTTTAAATTAAAGTAGTTTTAATAATTTCCTTTGCATCTTGTCGTTTTGCGCAAATTGTAATTGCGATAAGTATTGAAAACTAAACTAGAAGGTCATATAAATATATTACCCCATTACAATTGAAATGGCCTCCCCGTGGTACTCCCTGGGTACCTATTATTACATATAATTAATTATAAACATAAATATAAATATGATGACGGCAGCTAATTCGATTGTTATGAGCGAATATTCAAAAAAAAAAATTTTATTATTATTTTATTTCACCATATTGATACGAAAAACTCCAAATATGTAAATTTATTTCTTCGATCAAAATTGATTTACCCCTGAGGTGGCGATTGAATTCATGTTCTTCATTCTGATCATTCATAAGTGCATCATTTGTGTCATCGATAAAATCTGCATCATAATATTTACTAATTACTAAGTAATATTTACTAATAAATTTCTTTTATTATGTATTATATATAATAAAATATATAAGTAATAATAATGATAATAATAAGTACTTATATATGTGGGAAATGAACCAGATCAGCGAACTAAAATGATCGATAACACAGAGAGCAAGAGAGTAACGCGCAGTGGCAACGCTTATTAACGAAAAGAACAAAAAGAGGACTTCGAGTAGAATGGTGAACGAGAGCAGTCGCAAGTTTTTCAATCGCGCTATATACTTACGTAACTAGAGCCAAACAATTAAATTATAATAAGCGAGAACTATTGTCATCAAACAATATAAAGTGTACTATAACCAATTGTCATTAAACAATAAAGTAACACATTATAATAGAAACTTGCTACAAATTTGGGGGCTCGTCCGAGAAGGCCCAAGTTGTGTATGCATAAGTGCGAATTTAATGAGTGCGAGCGAGACAGAACGTGACGCCGCATCGATTAATAGGAAAACGACAACGACGCAAGAGGAGTCGCGGTGAAGCTGAAGCAAGGAGCAGTCAATCGACGACGGCGAGCAAATTGAACAATTTGAAGAAAACAATTGAGACGCTGTTGGAGACGCTGTGTTTATTCAAAAGTGCAACGACGGTGACCAAAAGTTGAAGGCCACGCCGTAGAAATTGCAAGCAGACAATTGAAGAAGAACGGAAAAACGACGGTTACGGTGTAGCAGAAGAAGAAGAACGGTGAAGCAATCAGAAAAACGACGGTCGCTTTAGTGGCAGAGGAAGCAGAAGGAGAATAACGGCGCAACGAAATACGCCGCCACATAAACGAATGCGATCGAGCGGCAACAGCGACGAGAGAGGCGAAGCAAAAGAGAAAGAGGGGAGGCAGTAGGAACGAAAGAGGCGAGGACAACGAAGAGGCGAAAACGACGCGGCAAGTTGTGTATCGTTTGCTGTTAACATAGATTTAAAAGAGTTGGATAAGTAGTTTTGAAAACTTTAAAGAGAGGGTAAGTAGTTTTGCAGCTTGACGCAAAGAAATCAACTGTAGATTTTATTTCGTATTGAGAATTTTGTACTGATAAATTTTATATCATTTATAATGGATCGGGTTGAAATTCTTGCGCTGGGCGTTGATGACCTACGAAATAAGCTGTCTGAGTTAAATTTGCAGACAAGAGGTACTAAGAGCATACTGCAGCAGCGGCTCCTTGCTCACTACAGATTAAACAATGAAGAACAAAACATTTCGGACGATGAGTCAGTAGCAACTGCACCAATGATGACAAATGAAAATAATAGGTCATGGTTTACTCTAAAAGATGTCGAAGGTAGTATTTCTGAATTCTCAGGTACTATAGGTAGTGTTGATGTTGACCAGTGGATAAATGAGGTAGAAGAATGTGGGAGTACAGTTCAGTGGAACCAATTACAAATGTTTGTCTATGCGAAGCAGCTTTTACGAGGTGCTGCTAGATCGTTTGTAACAAGTCAACAAAACATTCGAAGTTGGGAAATATTGAAAACTGTATTGCTAGATGAGTTCGAAGTTAAAGTGTCATCAGCAGAAATACATCGAAGATTAAATAGACGCCAAAAGAAAAAAGATGAGAGTTTACATGAATTCTTGTACGCACTGATGGAAATAGCTAAGCCAGCAAAGCTTGAAGATGAGAGTATTATAGACTATTTCATTAGTGGCATTCAAGATTCCCCTGCAAACAAAGTAGTGCTGTATCAAGCAAAAACATTAAAAGAACTAAAACTTAGTTTGGATGTTTACAAAAAAGTTTGTAGTTCAAGCAAGTCATTAAACAAGCCTGGATCATTCTTTGATAAACAGAGTTCTGAGTTCAAGAAGATTAACAATGACAACAAGACACGTAAATGTTTTAAGTGCGGTGACGATACCCATTTGCTAAGAGATTGTAGGAAGAAAGATTTTGTTTGTTTTAAGTGTAACCAACCAGGACATCGCGCATCAGAGTGTAAAATAGATGGAAAAGTTAAGCAGGATCAAAATACAAATGTTGTACAAGATAGGAAGGAAGAGTTTAAGCCATTAAGCATTTTCACTCCTTCAGGTTTAGAGTTGAAAACTGTGCAGTATAAGTCAATGATGTTTCAAGGATTAGTTGATACAGGTGCTGACAGGTGCAGAAGTGTTTATACTAAGTTGGGCAGAAATAAGTTGACAGGCTAGCGAAGTGTTTGACTGGCATAGGTGATAGCCAGGTGCTTACATTCGGTAGCTTTGTAATTTCGGTTGAGGTAGATGGTATAGACATGCAAGTGGAATTTCACGTAGTTCCTCATGAGGATATGGGTTTTGATTCGATTTTAGGAAGAACAATCTTAAACCTTAAACTTAACCAAAGGTGGCACAGAGTTCATAAGTCGAGTTTTAAACCAAAATAAGGTTGAGAGTCAGAGAATCCAGCCATTTTACAAAGGATCATGTGCTGAGTTGTTTGTTGAATTCAAAAGTATGTGCATGTTGGGGGTGGAGCAGGCTGACATATTGGATGAGGTTGATTTATCACATTTGAGTAGTGTTCAAAAAAAGATTATAAGCCAATTCGAAATTGTTCGACACCAGTGAAGATGAAAATACTGTTAACCGATGATTTACCAGTATTCCAACAACCAAGACGTTTGGCAGAGTGTGAACAAAAGATTGTGGATGATCAAGTTCAGGAATGGTTGCGTGACAAGATTATAAAGCCGAGTGTGTCGGAATACGCATCACCAGTGGTGCTTGTTTCGAAAAAGAATGGGAAAAAACGATTGTGTTGTGACTATCGGAAATTAAATGAAAAGATAATTCGTGATCACTTTCCAATGCCTCAGGTTGACGTTGTTATCGAAAAGCGCCAGAGTGCTTTGGTGTATACGACTTTGGATTTAACTAACGGTTTCTTTCATGTGCCCGTTGAGTTGGAATCCCAGAAATATACCTCTTTTGTAACACAAAAGGGACAGTACGAATTTCTGTATGTGCCCTTTGGTATTACAAACTCACCTGCAGTTTTTACTCGATTCATAATGGCAGTCTTAAGGGAACTAATCAACAGTGGAGATGTAGTAGTATACATGGACGATGTGATTGTGCCCAGTAAAAATGTGTGTGAAGGATTGGTAAAGCCGGAGAAGGTGTTGAGTGTTGCCAGTGAAAATGGATTAAAAATAAATTGGTAGAAATGTCAGGTGTTGCAAACGAAAGTTAACTTTTTGGGGTATATAGTTGAGGGTGGTACTATTAAGCCTTCTGGAGAGAAGACAAGTGCTATTGTTAAATTTCCGTTGCCAAATGATAAAAAAGGTGTTCAAAGATTCTTAGGATTGACGTCGTATTTTCGTAGATTTGTCAAAGACTTTGCAGTGACTGCTAAGCCTTTGTCGGACCTGTTAAGGCAAAATACTAAGTTTAAATTTGATGTGCTGCAGAAGGTAGCGTTTGAACAGCTGAAAGTAGCCTTAACTTCTAATCCCGTATTGAAATTGTACAATCCCAAATTAGAAACGGAAATCCATACAGACGCTTCAAAATATGGTTTCGGTGGTGTATTGTTACAAAAAGACCCAGAAGATTGTTTGTTTCATCCGGTTCAATACATGAGTCGTAAGACTAACCAATGCGAAGAAAAGTATCATTCTTATGAGCTTGAGGTTCTTGCAGTTATCGGTGCATTAATGAAGTGGCGTGTGTATGTGTTGGGTTTGAAATTTAAGATTGTGACTGACTGCAACGCGTTCACTATGACGATGAAGAAGAAGGACGTTCCTTTGAGGGTAGCTAGGTGGGCATTATACCTTCAAGACTTTGATTATCAAATAGAACATCGCTAAGGGACGAGAATGAGACATGTTGATGCGTTGAGTAGAGTATCGTGTTTTATGCTGAGCGATACTGTTGTACATCGCTTGAAACAATCACAATTACTCGATGAATGGACGAAAGTAGTGAGAAGCCTTGTAGAAAATAAAGGGTATGAAGATTTTTATATAGAAAATCAAATACTTTTTAAAGATCCTAATCGCGAGCTTATTGTTGTACCGTCGCAGATGGAAAATGAAATAATTATTGCTCATAAGCAAGGACATTTTGAAAGAAGAAAGAAGGTTTCTTGACCCCGATTGAAAAGGGAGATAGACCGTTGATGACGTATCACATTGACCATGTTGGGCCAATGGAGATGACGAGCAAGCGCTACAACCAAATTTTAGCTATAGTTGACGGTTTTTCGAAATTTGTATGGTTGTATCCCACCCGTAGCACAGGAGCAGAGGAAGTTATAAGTTGTCTAGAGCGTCAGGCTACTAATTTTGGAAATCCTTTACGGATTATCTCTGATAGGGGAACTGCGTTCACTGCACAGGCATTTAAGTTGTATTGTGAGGAGAAGAAAATTCAGCATCTAGTGATTACAACAGGGTTACCTCGTGGAAATGGTCAGGTTGAGAGAATGCATAAGACAGTAGTGTCGATGTTGTCGAAGTTAAGTCATGAAAGTGCAGGAGACTGGTATAAGCATGTCAGTAAAGTGCAGCAAATAATCAATAGTACACCGCCTAGAAGCACTTTAGTGTCGCCTTTTAAAATCTTGACTGGCACTGAAATGCGACTTCCGAATGATCTAGAGCTTAATTTGTTAATAAAGGAATGAAATAATTTATAAGATAGATGATTTAGTAGCTATTAAGCGTACTCAGTACGGAACTGGGTTAAAGTTGAAAGGAAAATTTCTAGGACCTTACAAAATTGTTAAGGTAAACAAGCACGGAAGGTATGACGTAGAAAAACTTGGAGACGGCTATGGACCTTTTAAGACATCGACAGTCGCAGAATATATGAAGCCGTGGGGAAATTCATTCGGGTCGAATGATGTATCAGGAGGGCCGATTGTGGGAAATGAACCAGATCAGCGAACTAAAATGATCGATAACACAGAGAGCAAGAGAGTAACGCGCAGTGGCAACGCTTATTAACGAAAAAAACAAAAAGAGGACTTCGAGTACAATGGTGAACGAGAGCAGTCGCAAGTTTTTCAATCGCGCTATATACTTACGTAACTAGAGCCAAACAATTAAATTATAATAAGCGAGAACTATTGTCATCAAACAATATAAAGTGTACTATAACCAATTGCCATTAAACAATAAAGTAACACATTATAATAGAAACTTGCTACATATATAATACTTTCACTACCAAACAAAACACATAAACTAAAAATATTGAATAACAAATCCTCTTGGAAAATTTAGAATAAAACATAAGAGCACGGAAGTCAAACCAGCCAAACCAACCAAAAAAAAAAAAAACAAAATTACAAAAATCAATGCAGTTAAATATAAGCTAGCTCTTAAAGTGCTTCGAAACCGCTTTTTAATCTACATATATGGAGGAACAAGAGATAAAGTATTCTATTAAGAAAGTGCTGTGAATATATAATATATATGGTGGTCTTATCGAACAGAGCTTGGGCACGATCCTGCTGCAGACGGTAGTTGACGAATTTGTCGAACACATAGCCATACTTGTGGGATTTCACCACGATACGATCCTCGCCGACAACGAGACTGAGCTCGTGCGAAGAAACCTGCGAAGATCGACCACATCCCGGCTGTTAAGAGCAGCATGAACGCCGGTCTATTCATATCTTCGGTGCGAACACGATGAGTTACCAAATTGCCGATGAACATGCGATTGTTCAGAATAATAGTCTTTTTCATGTTGAGCTGCACATTATACCTTTCCCTCATCGCCTCAATGAGGCGAAGTTGAGGATCTTCGATCTTAACCGATTTTGGATCTTAACCAGAAACTTTGGGTTGATAGCGATATCACAGACATCGACGCTCTTATAGGAACGATCCTTCGTGAGTCTGGGATCTGAAATGCTCATGGGCACTCGATAGCAGCCAGGAGTAGGGAACTTCCGCAACCTGGCACACGTTAATGAAAACGTTAATGAAAAAACAAAAGCTTAAAAATATGAAGGTGAGCAGATTCTGTCGTATGGGCCATTGCGATTCCATATACAATATACCATATGCTTAGCATTCAATTATGATTTCAAGCCGGGATAGATATTTGTATGATTCGGCCACGCGATCTCACTGATTGCCTATAAATAAAGATAAGTCTCCTTGTCAGTTGAAGATAGAAGAACTTGGATTTCCTTAAGGTTTTCAGATACTTTTGGCTTTTGAAAATGTTGTTCTCACCTCAAACTCATCGAAAGCCTGCTTGGCTAATCAGTAAAAGACAGGACTTTTCCATTCTAGCGCTATGGTTTGTATTTCCTTATCGCTTTTGAAATTATTGATTGCATGGGTTTTAAGAGTGCTGTGATACCTCTCCCAAAGGTAGACCAAGCTGGGGATCTTGTAGAGCCGCAAATGATTAGGAACGCCACGTATAAAGTCCTTCACCTGTTCCAATTCTTTATTAGACAAACTTTAGAGGTACTTTTCTTTCATCAGTAGGAAAATGGAACGCATGTTGCGGTAGTGGCTAAAGGTGTTCTTCTCCATTATGTTTCAAATTGCAGTACTTATATTAATTTCCTTTGTATTTGCTTTAATTATTTAGTATATTTATTAAGTCATTTTTATTTTTTATTTATTTATTTTTTTATTTTTTTTTTAAGATTCATTTGTTTTTCAGTTTCAATTTTTTTTATTATCCAATTTCATATTTTTAAAAAGCGCGCAATTTCATCATATTGCTACGAAATTGTCCATAACTTCATATATGTAAATTCGTTTCTTCGATCAAAATTGATTTCGGCCCGAAAATCGTCTTCTAGCACAACACGCACACATATATACGCGTTCTAGTCTCTTGTTTTTACTCACACAAGCAAGTAAATTAAATTTTTAGATTTCTTACGCTCTCAGCGTAAGCGAGCGGAAAGAGAGCAAATTTTGAACTTCTCCAGCTTTTTGTTAATCTCGCTTCCGCACCACTTGTAATTCCGCCATCAAGGGTACCAGTCCGTGTAGATATTGGTTCTATAGATTTTGGTCAATTCCTTGCGCAGCTGGGTGCGCGAGTTAAGTCGTGGTCTGAGGATTCCTGCTTCTTTTTATGTTGATCGCGAGGAGGATTTTCGATATTGAAGTAAGTCGCTCAAAGTTCGGTAACAGAATGAATTTTAATTTCTTTTTGTTCTGCGAAACCCCTTGCGTTAGCGCTTTTCGCCCGGATGCCCCTTCCAGTGCTTCGGTTTGATTCTTGGAATCCTGACTCCTCTGATCCAGTGTGGGTTGATGACTTCGCTGGGTTGTGTGTCCGGGTTGAGTGTCTCATAAGTAGGTCGCTGCCCGTCGGGGTTTCGGGGGAGGTGAAGGCATGCATGTGCCGTCACCGATATCTCCTCCCCCTCAAGACCGAACGAGGGCCATAGCGAAGGTATGGCCGCAGTTGCGTGGTGGTGTACCATATTTCGTTTTGTTCTTCCTTAACGTCCAGGCGGCGGCGGCCAATGCCGTAGAGCCGGCAAGCAGGACGTAGATGACTGTAGTTTCCGCAGGCTGAGTGGTTCTCATGCGGATATAGTTTTTACCTCCTCGGCTTTGATCAAGTTAATCTGTAGTTTCTCTGTGATTGTGGTGATGGTGTCGGCATATCTCGTTCCATTTGACATGATAGAGCAGTTGTCGTATCTTACGATAAACGAGCTGTTTACTATTCTTTTCGGTGCGCAGTTTGTTGTTATTTTGAGGCTTACTGCGTTGGTGATGATGAGTATTCCTTCTATTGGGCTGTAGATTTGCTGGTTCTTTGCGGTTTCCACCGTGTCGCTGGTTTGTTGTTGAGTAGGTTGTGGAGGCAGGGCTGGTTACCGGGGGTGCTGGGGATTTCGCATACAAATTCGGAGTTTGATACATGGGTCTTGTACAATATTTAATTCTTTGTTATTTCTTAGTATGTAGTTGGGTAGGTTTACTATATGCGTACCGTTGGATGGTATTGCTATAATTTATGTATTCATTGAGGTGTTTAGTAGTGTGCTAGCGTTGGCCATGTTTATTACGTGGGGTGCCGGACTAGTCGTCCCCGATCCCCTGACCCGTTTCCGGAATCCATAACTATGATTTCTTCCTCCCTTATCTCTGGTAAGCTGCTGCTACTTCTATGGCCTAGCCTAGATTTTGTCTTATCCACGATTGTTTTTCTGGACATTTGCAAGGGTACTTAGAAGTTTGAGAGAATGATGTATATATGTATTGGTATAGGGGTTGTTGTACCCTGGTAAAATGTATATAGGAATATTGGGGTAATAAGGGTATAATAAAATAAAATTTGAATTAGCAAAAAAAATATATAGAAATTTGTAAAAATATGTGTATAATGATGTATGAATATGTTTAAAAATAATACGGATAATATGGTATATAGTTTTAGGGATGTAGCGTATTCTTTTTCTTTCCCTTTTCCTTAAATTTTTTTTGGATATTTTTCTTGAGTACGTGTATCTTGTTTGCTTGTAGTTATCGTTAGTTGGGTGCGTTGTCGATCCTAACGAATACGTTGGGATCTATAATTTAATATTATTTATATGTGTCCATAACATCAAGAAAATGTAACTATTAAAGCCGCCGGGCCAAGTGGTCTCAATACAATGCTACTTTTAAGTGTTTTCCAGTGTACATTGTTCAGCCATAAGATTTTAGTACTTGTATATTTTTCTTTTATGTTCCGATGCGCAAAAGCATTGGACTCCGCGGCGGTCGTCTTGTCGATTTTACTGAGTCCAGCTTATGTTGTTATGCGACACCGTCCACAATGTAGCGGCCGGACGCTGCGGCGTGCATGCAAGTATGTGCGCCCACATAAACAAACTCAAGTTGTCGACTATCCAGTGCGGCTGCCGAGGCCTGTGGGGCCTCCCTACGAACTGCTGTCTGTGCCAGTTTCCCCTTTCTTGCCTGGCACACAGAAAGAAATGATCGGCCGCACTTATATTCACACATGCATTAATTAGATGGCGGAGCACTGGCAATTATTAAGTTGTGGCATATAGGTTTCGTTATGCTTTCCCTTTTGTTCCAGTGTGGCTATATTCACATATTTATGCATGCTTATGCCGTCATCGATAACTCGCGCCTTCTTCTTGGAACTGCGTCTTTTTCACATGGACAGAGCACCAGATCGGTTCGAGTCCAGTGATTCGGCATCGTCTTCATTAAAATGGTCATCGTCGGTGGCGTTTGCTTAAAGAAGGGCACCGCGTATGACATCTCCTCCGGCTGTGGCAGCTCCTTGGTATTGCTGTTGATATAGGGCAGACTAATGGCGAATATAATGAAGCTGCGATCTGTTTCCGCTCTGTGGCGTTTTGGCTCGGCTTTGGTAGCCCCCCCTTAACTTTGGAGTCTCCAGTTTTTTCGTTGCCCTGCAAAATTGAACATGTATTGTTTTGTGGGAATACCCGATAAGTTAGGAATGCAAAGCAAACAAAAGCATATTTACATATGAGTAGCTTCTTGAAATATGAAGTACTTCGAATCGGGTTTAACTAGTTTCAAAGCTGGTTTATCAAAAATTCTGGAAGCTAGAGCACGATCCTTATGTTAAGGTATTTAAAAAATATATATAATTTTAACGGGTTTGCATTTCAAATGTTGCTTTGAAATCATTTATTCACTTTAAAACCAATACAAAAGCTTTATTAGCTTGCTTGTAATTGGTCTGTTTAAAATTTATAATTTATTAAGAATTCAAAAGATTATCCCTTACCAGCGAGTAGTTTCGCCATGGCCGCGTTGATCTTGGTTGCCTGTGGTCTTGCTTTTATTACCGGCTGACCAGATTTGGATGCAATCCGCGTGTGGAACCGCCGACTTCTTGACATTTTTGTTTGGAATACTAGGATTTACATTTCGTGTTTGAATTTCAGCACTGATGCGATTTGGCACCCTACCAGGATTTAAATTTGTATTGATTTTATGATTTAAATTTGTTCCATCTTGTATGGGACCCCTAGAATGGTCCACTCTTGGTGCAGCTTCATCAGCATTTGGAACGCTTCGTACACATGGGTCTGTTAAAACTCGTGTAACGGCAACGATTTCCAGAACCCGATCTACGGAGAATAGTGTGTTGATAGTTCTGTGGAAAATTAGGGTTATATGAGCCTTGGAATGTGTCATACTCCCTTGGGGGAAAGCGTAGGGTGTCATCGCCACGCGAAGAGTTGTTTCGCTGACTGAAGTTGTCATTTAAGTTGCGTCGATCGAGTTCTAGATCAATCTGGCGCCTAATGCCCTCAAAGTTACGATCATTGCGATTGTGTCAATATGAATTAGGATCATCGATGTTATGATCTTGGATGTTGTGTTGGTTATCCCTGGAGTGGCGATTAAATTTACGTTCTCATACTGATCATCATTCAAAAGTGCATCATTTGTGTCATCGATGAAATTTGTATCTTAATATTTACTAATTACTAAATAATATTTACTAATGAATTTGTTTTATTTAGTATATATAATAAAGAATCCACGGTAATTTATTAAGAAAAAAAATATAATCTATAATTCAAAAAAATTTACAAGTGTAGAATCGCCCTATTCGTAGAGCGAAAGAATTAAATCTTATTGTTACTAATTGTTACTGTTTACTAATTACTAAGTAATATTTACGATTGAATTTTTTTTATTTAGTATTATATATTGTTGGGGTGCTGGGGGTTGCTGGTCTGGAATTTTCCAAGGATGCTGAAAATAGAACGCGCGGGCGCGACCGGGCGTATCTTTATTGCTCGTGGCTAGTTTTTACACTGACGCTTATTCTAATTAGTTGGGTTCTCCCAAGCGCAGCGGAGACTCCTTGGAGACTCTGTGGTGAAGAGCGGGAGAGCGTAAGAGGGAGCGGAGAGCGGCTGACAGTCCAAACCCCGTAACTTGAACATTCCGCCCCCCTTGCAATCACTGGTGTTGCAACATAGCCATCCTATGGCAGGCTGCAGGCACCGGACACGATCCACCCAAAAACAGTTTTCTGAGCGACCGGCATTCCCTCGTCGAAGGTCAGGAATCCGGATTGGATGGCCTTTGAATAAACATCTGCTCCTAAGACCATGGAGACGGTAGCAGGCCGATGGAACTGGTCATCAGCCAGCATGATGTCCCGGTACTTGGACACCACGGTGTCGCTCAATGCCCGGACAGGCGGAACCGCACTCTGGGCTCGATCTTGAGCACGACCTCCAGCTTCGTGTTCGCGTCGCTCCTATAGCGAATCGTCATCGTGCAGAACTTCTCGTGGCCAACATTGGTCATCGGAAGCTTAAAGGCTGACGCCAACGAAGCGTCGATGCAGCTCATGGGGCTGCACGGATCGATAAGTGCTGCGGTCTCGAAGGTCTTCGTCCCGGTCTCCAACTTGACCAGCGCTGTCGGAAGGATGTTCACGCTGTGTCGTTGCAGCAGCGACGAGAGCGATGGGCCTGTCGTGGTCGATTCCGGGCGTCGTGGCGGTGAACTCCTACGCTGAATTGGCGAAGCTGCTTGCCGGGTTGGCAAAATTGTTACCGATTGCAACGCATTAACTCTAACGTTACATAGGGTAGCATTAAACCCTAGGATTGCAATGTGGGCATTAGAACTATTAGAGTACGATTTTGAGTTAGTTCATAAAGCATGAAAGCATATGCAGCATGTGGATGCATTGAGCAGAAATACGATCATATTAGTGATAGAAACTAATAGTTTTGAAGATAATTTAATTATTTGTCAAGCAACAGATGAAAAGATGAAAGATATTAGGAAAAAGTTAGAGAAAACGGAAGATAAAATTTTTGAAATGAGAAATGGTGTACTTTATAGGAAGGCAAATGGTGGAAGATTGTTGTTTTGTGTACCAGAAGAAATGGAAGAAAAATTTTATATAAATATCACAATGAATTAGGTAACTTAGGGAGAGATAAGGTTATAGATGCTATTGTTAAGACTTATTGATTTTCGAATATGAAAGAAAAAGTTGTTAGGCATATAGGAAATTGTTTGAGATGTGTGGCATTTTCACCGAAGTCGGGAAAAGAAGAAGGAATGCTGCATAGCATCCCAAAGGGAAACGTGCCGTTTGAGATAATACATATCGATCATTATGGACCGGTAGATAATGGTAGAATAAAAAAACATCTGTTTGTAATAATAGATGGATTCACTAAATATGTTAGGTTATACGCAACAAAAACAACGAACACAAAGGAACTAATTCTAGCTTTAAAGGATTATTTTAGATCATATAGCAGGCCGAAAGTTATAGTATCAGATAGGGGGACCTGCTTTACATCCGAAGATTTTGCAAAATTTATGGAATAGTATAATATTAAACACATAAAGATAGCGACAGGTTCACCCCAGGCCAATGGACAGGTAGAAAGAGTCAATAGAATAGTAGGGCCTATGATAGCTAAATTAACAGACATTGAAAAGGGATTGCATTGGGATGCAGTTATTGAAGACGTAGAATTTTCTCTGAATAATACCAAACAAAGAAGTGTAGCAGAATTTCCCAGCAAGATGTTGTTTGGAATTGAACAAAAGGGAAAAGTTGTTGATGAATTAAGACAAAAATTAGAAGAGTTAGATATTGTTAGTGAAATTAGAGACCTGAAAGAAATTAGAAGAAAAGGATCGGAATCGCAATTAAAAGCACAGAGGTATAATGAAAAAGATATAATAATAAGAAAAAAGAAAGTACGCAGTACAAAGTAGGAGATTACATTATGGTTAAGAATTTCGATAGTACAGGAGGAGTTGCTAGAAAGCTAATACCTAAACATAAGGGTCCAGGTCCAGAAAAGGTATTGAAAAATGATAGGTTTTTAATTAAAGATGTTGAAGGTTTTCAGTTGGCGCGAAATCCATATCAAGGTGTCTGGAGTAGTCAAAATATTAAACATTGGATAGGGAGTAGAAAATAAATTTGTATAATTAAAGATAAGAAAAATAAAAAAAAAATATTTTAAGCAAATAGCGACTAAGAACAATGTAATAAGTATAAGTTAGAAAATTTCGACAAGATCAGGTGATCTTAAATGTCAGGATGGTCGAATTGTAGTAGGCTACATTAGCAACATTAAGTATATAAACATTAAGTGTGGCATTCTCTCTGTTTCGCAACATCGGCTCTGTAGCAACAAGCATAGAGGCAGATCGCTAACGGAGAGGGAGTCAGTCGATTGCTAAAGTTGGAAACGAAAAGTACCGAATAAACTTAAGAGGCTAAATCCTGCGTTCCTGTTTTATTTAAATCAGAGGGCTTATAGTACCCCTACAGGTTGGAGACGCGAGCGCGCTCGCGACCGCGACAACGTGCTAACCTGCTCGTGCATGGTGAGCAGCGTGGGATCGGTCACACTTCTTGCAACGATCACCGCTTCGGCCCGTGGAATGCTCGTGAGCGAGGAAATTGGCGCAGTATTTGTTGATGAGGACTGCTCGCAAACGCTTTTCAGCGCTGAGCTTTAGGAACCTCGCGCACTTCCGAAGAGCACTTCCGCGGCAGACTCGGCATCGGTAGGATTGAAAACCTCGGGTACGTCTGCTTTCCAAGCCACGAGCACTGCGTGCGTTTTGTTGACGAGGGGCCATGCTGCGCGTAGTAGAAATGAAAAATAATGAATGATTAGTGCTAGTGAACTACAACTAAGAACGAGAGGAGCGCCCATTATTGTGGAGATTCGGAAGACTCCGTCGGCAAAAGCACCACTTTTGCCACTGGACGTTTAACAACTCCACGTGCAGTACGGATATTTACTACACAGATGTTGCCGTCGGCTCTTGGGAAAACAGACTCAATTCTGCCGAGCCGCCACTCATAAGAGGGAAAGTTGTCGTCGTTGATGACGATGCGGAGATTTTTGGACGGGGCCTGTCATTTAGAGCGCTTTTGGAGTTTTTTGAGGTACTCTTCTTTCCATCGCACACGGAACTGCTGATGGAGAGCTTTCAAATGCTGCCACCGATTAAGAATGGACTTCGTTTCCCCCTTTACTTCGGGTTCCACCGTGGACATAAGGGGTCGCCCGACAAGGAAATGGCGTCAGAGCCAGCAAATCTGTCGGATCCTCAGACATAGGAGAGAGCGGCCTGGAGTTAAGGCACGCTTCTATTTTTGCCAAGAGCGTGGAGAGCTCTTCGAACGTGTATTTTCGTGTGGCAGTGCATTTGTAAAATAGCGTCTTAAAACTTTTTACGCCTGCTTCCCAAAGGCCTCCCATATGGGGTGCCCCCGGAGGAATAAATTGCCATTGCATATGTTGATGAATATAGGCATTCGTCACCGACTCTTTTACGGCTTGAAGGAAATCGCGGGAAAGCAGGGTGGCAGCGCCAACAAAGGTTTTGCCATTGTCTGACGGGACTTGACGTGGACACCCTCTTCTGGATACAAAACGAGAGAAAGCGGCAACAAACTTTTCGGTCGTTAAGTCAGATGTAGGCTCCAAGTGGATGGCCTTGGTGGAGAAACAAACAAACACTTTGTAATGAGACATGCTCTTCCCGTATAGTTCTTTATATCGAACGGACCGGCGTAATCCATGCCAGTATACGTGAATGGTCGGGAGAACGATGCTCTTTCTTTGGGCAGGACACCCATCAGTTGGCTTTGCAACCGCTTTTTGTGGATCACACATACTTTGCACGAATTTACTACTGCTTTCATCAGGTTCTTAATTCTCGGAATCCGGCAGTTATACGGAAGAATCACTGGATGGCGTTCATTGTATTGAAGGCTTTCGGAAGCCGCCACACGGCCGCATGCCCTGATCAGTCCTTGCGGATCTAGAAACGGGTTCATGCTTAGGATGGCACTTGAACTTGGCACTGGATGCTTTTCGCTTAGGCAGTGATATTCCACAGGGAATTCTCTGCGCTGAGTGTTCGAAATTAGGAACCGCTCGGCGGCGGCGATTTCAGTGGCCAGCACGCTTCTCCAGGTCGGTCACCGGAGCGTTGTCGACCTGAGTATGCCATTGGTTGCCTGGATTTTGCAACCAAGTCGGTCCGTGCCACCATAAGTGGCTATTGGCTAGATCTTGGAGGGAAACTCCTCTACTTGCCAGGTCTGCTGGATTATGCTCAGATTGAACATGAGACCAATTCTCTGTTTTTGTGGCCTGGGCGATCAAATGTGGTCCACTGGCACGCTGGCTTGCTTAACCATGCAAGCACTATCGTGGAGTCCGTCCAACAGTAAAGTTCGGAGTTATTCGTAGGCATCGGCGGAACGATGGCTGCAGCCATTTCGGAAAGCAATAACGCTCCGCACAGCTCCAGTCTTGGGAGCGAAACCGTTTTGACTGGTGCTACCCGGGTTTTCGCGGTTAGGAGTTGCACCATAATGGTGCTGCCCACTTCTACGCGGACATATATTGCCGCCCCATAAGCCTTTTGCGATGCATCGCAAAAGCAATGATGCTCGACCTTGAAATCTGGACGAAACGTGGAATGCGTATCTGCTCTAAATCCGAATAACTTTGGAGAAAATTAAGCCATCGATGAAAAAGCTGATTTGGAATGTTTTCGTCCCACCCAAGCTCCTGCAGCCAAATCTCCTGTATGAAAATTTTAGCTCGAACGATAAACGGCGCTAACCAGCCTGCAGGGTCGAACAATTTTACAATTTGGGACAGGACTTGGCGTTTTGTAAAGGACGTTTCGATAGCCAACTCTGGCGGGGCGAAGAAGAATTCGTCGGAGGTTGCTTTCCAGCGAATACCGAGGGTTTTGGCAGTACTTTCTGCATCGATCTCGAGAAAATCAGTATTTAAAAGATGGTTGCTCTGAATGGCCGCTAAAACTTCCTTTTGGTTAGAGGTCCATTTCCTCAATGGAAATCCGGCGGAATTCAGAGCGTCTCGGAGCTCTTGCACCATGAGCTGAGCTTCTTCCGTGGAGTCCGCTCCGGCTAGAACATCATCCACATACATGAAATTTCGAATGACATTGCTAGCTTTTGGATGGCTGAGTTCTTCGTCAGCTGCTAGCTGCTGCAGTACTCGGATGGCCAGGAAAGGAGCGCAATTGACTCCAAAGGTTACTGTTTTCAATTCGAAATCTCTGATTTCCTTCCCCTCTATTGTTACGGAAAAGTATTCGCTGGAATAGAGTGTGTTTCGGATCTACCCAGATCTGCCGATACATTTTTTCGATATCGGCGCTGAACACGTATCGGAAAGAGCGCCACTTCAGAATTTGAATGGTCAAGTCAGACTGTAAGACAGGGCCAGCATGAATTACTAAGTAATATTTACTAATGAATTTGTTTTATTTAGTATTATATATAATAACGAATCCACGGTAATTTATTAAGAAAAAAATATAATCTTTATTCAAAAAAAATTACAAAAGTAGAATCGGAGACAATTCACGCCTTATTCGACGAAGAGCGAAAGAATTAAATCTTATTGTAAGTTGCGAAGCGAAGGCTTAGCAAACTCTTGGCTGAGACTTATTTACTTCTTTATGTATTGAGCGTAAAGAGGCACTCTTATGTATTTCTATGAATTGGGCGCTCTCTTGAGTGGATCGCGCATGGATACTGATCAGCAGAGAACTTGAGCTGCGTAAGCGGTTTTGACCCTTTGGTGGGAATAACGGATTCGGAAGCGGATGGTAATATTTAAATTAGGGCAAGCTGGATTTATTATTTTCACCAAAATTTGGGTTATTATGGGATACTTGAATTTATGACTTATATCCTAATGCTATCCTAATGATTTTGTGTATGGCTGTTGCTATGTAGTAATGTATGTGTTGTGTGTCTGTAGTCAAGTGTTATATTATGGCACATATACTACCCCCATCCTTAAAAAATTAGCCCGTCCTTAGGCGGATAACTTAGGATACGAAATATGGTTCGTATTATTTTGAATTTCTGTTACATCATTGTTTACAGTGTTTGGTGGTTCGATAAGAGTGGTTTTTTGTACTTGATTACAGTTTTCTTAGGTATGTTCTTATATTTATAAATATAATAAAATATTATTATGAAAACTAAGATTATTATAATAGTAATTGTTATTATTTGAAATGTTTTATTTGTTTTATTATGGATTTTTTTTTGAGTTTAAATCATTTATTATTGTTCATTAGTCAGTAGGAATCGTCCAGTTCCTTCTGAACTTAACCTAATATGTAGCTTAGAAGATATTATGGATTCTGTTCCTTAATTATAGTGTATACCAATGTACCGTGGAGAGATTATGCTATCTTACGTGTATTCTCTTTAGACGTCGAAGGGAATAGGGTCGACAAGATCATTCGCCAACGTGTTCGGGTTGGCGCTAAGTCTGTCGGAAGTTTATTTGGTCTCCCAATGGCATATCTTTTAAGTCCCCTTTCAATAACTTGGTTGCACACATCCATTTCCATTCCTGAACTGCTTTAGATGCGAATTGCAATTTACTTGTTTCTGTTTTTAACCAAGTGGCAGTTTTTATATGTAAAAGTTTTTCGGAATTTATACTTAAATCTTACTTAAATCATGTTTTAGTAATTTAGGGTCTTCTTCTATGTATTCGGTAATAATAAAATGTGTAATCTTTGATCACCTTTATTTTTCGCGCTTAATGAATTGATTAACTCAAAGCCTTTATGTACTGTTTTTATGACTTCGTTGAGTTCATTAACTTGGACGCTATATTCGGAACTCTTCTTTATCTGCTTGATCTAATGTTCCAAAAAGGTATTTTATCATTGTGCCCATAAAATTAGCTAAGCCGCGTTTGCTGCGCTTTGTTACTCTTATGCCATTCATTACTCTTTCTATTTTTCTACTAAATATTGAACTTGGGGTAGATTTTAATGTTCTTCTGATTGTTTTACTAAGTTGTTATAAATTTATTCAAATAGTAAGGGATCGTCAAAAATGTGTGGTTATGTTGGATCTTGATCGTTTGTGGTTGTGCTGGAATTATTATCATGTTTAGTTTTATTAATTTTCTTTTTATTTTTATATTTCGATTTTTAGTGAGTAATTTTTCTTCCCCTGTTCTTTTCATCATAGTGTTTATCGTCTGTTTGTGTAATTTCTCCTGTTTTCCTCAATGGGTTTGTTGTCTTGGTTTTTACTTATAGTAGTATATACATCGAATTCGTTTCGTGATTCATTTAACTTAAGTATGTTATCTACTTTATTTTCCTGGGTATCGTAAGCAGGTGTTCCTGCGTACATTAAAATATCGGCTGGAGTTCTTCCAGTTGTGAATGCTTAGTTTTATGATTGTATGTATAAAGTATGGTTTCGATTTTGGTTAACTTAGTTTCTGGATTATTTTCTGTATGAACTATCCTTAGTTTCTCATTTATTGTTTTATAGAACCTCTCAACTTCAGAAATTCCATTCTTACTAGTAGTTATGCAATTTTTACGCCTTCTGATTGTAAAGCTGCGCACTTTAAAGCCTAAACCTTTATCTGCCTTGATTTGTACTGGTTTAACCATATTGGTAAACACTAAAAGTATAGCTCGCTTAGCTTCGAGCCAATCTCTACTATTAATTTCTATTAAAGAGGAGAATTTGGAATAAACGTCAATGCAAGATAAAAACTGTTTATTGTTTACCATATAAATGTCCATTACGTATTTTTCTCTTGGGTTAAATCAAAGACACTAGATTAACAAGATGCGTAACGCCAAACAATTTTTTGGCAAGCGATATTTTGGCCGTGGCTCTAGAGGTGGCTCCAGGCTCTTTCGAGTTTTTGTTCGAGTGAGAAAGAGCGGAGAGCGCTACAGCAAACAGCTCTTTTCTACGCATACAGTGATAGCAGACAACTGTATGTGTGCAAATTAAAATTGTTACTCTTTATTTATTTAAAAAAATAAATTTTATTTTTTATTATTTAACATTTATTTGGTGATAAACTTTTTCACTTATACTATTACGAGACACTTTGTTGGTAGCTTATCTTTAGCTTCGAGCTGTTGACGATCTCGTCCCGATTCAGATTCAGATTCCGACTCCGACTGATCTTCAAATTCTAAGTCCTAATCCAATCAACCTCCAATCAAGCTTTATGCTGGAAATTTTCTACTGAATTGTGAAATTCAATTATGCTGATCGATGCAGTTTTTGATTGATGCCCAATAAGTCGGCCGTGGTTTGGTCTCCGAGCGGAAGCTGTGTTTACGTTATGTTTGGGTTGCTTATGTCAGCGGGTAGCTGAGTGCTGGCAAATGCAATGACAAAAACAAAGACAAAGGAAATGCCGACGAGATTGAGAATTGAAATTTGTTTATAAACTGTGAAAGGGAGCTATGGTCATGGGTTGGATAACTCTCCCCCTTCCAAAATGACGCGTCCCGCTTCATTATTAATTTCGTTCAAACGCTCATTTAATTCTGTTAAAAATTCTACATCATTATTTGGTTTTTCTGGTTCTGGCCGTTTTTGTTTGGTTACAAATATATAATATCTGAATTTTATTATTAATATAGTAATGAAATACAAAATGATTAAAATTAATAATATAAATGAAATTGAAATTTTCCAATTGTAAATTTCAATAAATGGGTTTAAAATATAAATGTTGTCAAGAGAAAGTTCTGAATTGTTGGATTTTATATATAGTATTCTGATATTTCTAAGTTTTTAAAGTGGTTGGTAGTTATGTACTCAAGTATTTTGTTTTCTGAATTGGTGTATGAAATATTATTTATTGTAGTTGTGCTGTTAAATGTTATTAAATATGACCCGTTTAATTGAGAATCGTTCACAATATTATTTCCATTTATTAGAATGGCACCTTCTTGAATGATATCTATATTCTTATTTTTTTCTAGAATTTTAGTGCAAATTGATTTTTCTCCATTTAGTAAGCGGGTAAAACAAGTCTTATCTTTACTTATAATACAATAGTTGTTGAAAAGTTCGTTCTTACAATTAAATATTTCATAAAAGGTATTTTCGCATTTTGCGACCTGGTTACTTATAAGTAATTTTCCATCATTATGTGAAATGGATCTGGCATAGTAAATTTCGCATCTGTTTGTTATAACGGGGTATTTTATATATATTATTAAGAGTTCTTTATGCAATACAATTTTGAATATCAATAATGTTTTGTAAGTCAAATGTTAATAAACGTAAACGATGTTTTCTTAATGGCAATTCTTGATCGATAAAAATGTTTTTAAAATGATCGGAAAGTGATTTTATCTCTTTAAACAATTTGGAATTAATAATAAACTGTTGTTTATTGTTTTCAATTAAATCATTTATTTTATTCTGTATTTTAATGAAATCATCGTGATCCGGAGTTCCAGCTAACCATTTCCAAACAGTGCCTAACTCATTTATTCCCCTTTTTGATCTAGTTGATATCAGTTGTGACAAAATTAATTCTATTATCTGTATTTCGTAAGTAATTTCCCATTGTGTCCGTATATTTTTATCTTTTCTTACATATCCTGATTCTAGATTGATTATTTCTTTATAAAAACTTAAGTTAGTTACGTGGAATAAGTCAGCATATGATTCATAGGTAAGGACATCCTTTTTGTCCTTGAACAGGTAGAATTCGTGATTGGAATAATCAATTATTTCTGAAGTGGTTATCATTACGAATGTTATTAGAAGTAATATGAAATGCATTTTCTGTAATTTAATAAAAAAAAAATATGGTATTTGTTAAAACTTAATGTTGTCTTTGTGAATAGTCCTGTTTCTACTATTTATTATAAATTTGATAGGTAAGTTTTCCTTAACAACCTGTTTTTTGTATCTAGTTTTAAGCTTATTTCTTTCTCCGTGTTTCTTCTCATAAACAACTTGACCTACATGATATTCTTTTTCTTTACGACCTTCATTGTGTGTTACTAACATTTTTTCTTGTGTGTTCTTTAGAAACCTTGAAATGTTTTCGTGATCAATTTTATTATATAGAATATCAAAAGGTTTTTGGTTTGTTGTAGAATGAATGCTTTGATTGAATTCTTTTGCGGCTCTAATAATTATTTCAGAATAGTCAGTGAGATTAAATTCTTCCTTTATACAACGAGCTAATTCTGTTAATGTTGAATGTGCCCTTTCTACTTGTCCGTTCGAGGTACTGTGTCTGGGGTCGGCGAAATGTAGAGTTAAACCACATCTTTGTGCAAAGGATTTAAATTTAGCAGAGGTGAAGCTCGGTTCATTATCAGTCATATTTACTTGGCGTGGGGAAACTGTTGGAGTAATTCCATTACTTTATTCTCGATGCTTAGTTTATTTTGAATTTCTTTTACAACCAGGAATTTTAATATGCGTCAATACAGGTTAAGAAAATAAGACTTTGCGCGTAATAAATGTCGATGTGTAAATTATCTCCTTCTTTAGTTGGAATAGGAGCTTCCCCAATAGGAATTTTAATAGGATGCCGGTTGTATTTATATTCGTTGCAAATTGTACAAGTTTTTATATATTCCTTTTGTTGGGTCATGCAGCCGCCAAAACTGTGCAGTAGACTTGTTTAGCTATTGAGCTTTTTCAATAGCTGTTGCGAATAATAAAAAACCGCAGAAAGTTTGTTTTTATGACGACAGTTTTTATTTTGCGAATTGTTTAAGGCAGCTAAGGCCTAAGCTAAGTCTTTTCCGAAACACGACGAAATGGCAATTGGCGGGCAGGCAGCCGAAATGCAGCGCACAAGCTTAACGCACCCCAAAGCCTGGCGTAGCCGTGGGCAACGTCGTTCTTGTTAAGGACGAGAATCTACCCCCAATGAGATGGCCTTTGGCGAGAGTCATGCAGTTGATTCCTGGCAGAGATGGCGTCGCTCGAGTTGCAGAATTGAGGACCGCGTCTGGAGTAATAAGGCGGGCAGTGAACAAGCTGTGTCTGCTTCCCCTTGAGGACTCTGTTGGAAGGCAAACCTCCCAAGGGGGGAGGATGTTGGGTCATGCAGCCGCCAAAACTGTGCAGTAGACTAATCTCATACTTGTTAATATTTAAGCCAAATTAGTCAGTGGTAGCAGTTGCGATGCCCATAGTGCAAACCGCTGCTCTCTGTACGGCTCTCATCCCTTGTTTGTTGTTGTTAGCTACCTACGTTAAGCGTGGGCGCTGCATTTCGGCTGCCTGCCCGCCAATTGCCATTTTCGTCGTGTTTCGGAAAAGGCTTAGCTTAGGCCTTAGCTGCCTTAAACAATACGCAAAATAAAAACTGTCGTCATAAAAACCAACTTTCTTCGGTTTTTTATTATTCGCAACAGCTATTGAAAAAGCTCAATAGCTAAACACCTTTAATTTGATATATAAATTTGGCCAATAAAATAATCTATTGATTTGTTTATAATTTTCGTCTAGTCCTCTGTGAGCACGACTATGTGTTTCTTCTATTATGATAGACTTATCTTCATTATTTTCCACGTCTTGTAGAAATATTTTAGTATAAAGAAATTTGTTGGTAAAGTTATTTTTTAATGGTAATTGAATATGATAAAGATCTTCTTATATTTCTATTATGTTTTCTGGCGTATCATATTCAATTATATGTCTTGTCTTATCAAAAACATTCAATGACTGATGTATTGTATACCTCCCCTTTGTTAATAACAGTTGTTGTTGAAACTGATTTAACGGCAGAATGCTGTGTATTTTCATTTGAGTTTGATTGTTATAAGTCGCTGTTAGTAATATTATTTATTTTTATTCGAGATAATGAGTCAGCTACAACATTAGTTGTTTCGGGTTTATATATTATTTTCGGGGTGAAACTTTCTATAAAGGAGTACCATCTTTTCATTTCTACGTTCGGGTTTTTATTTGAGATTGTGAAAGATAAAGATTGATGGTCTGTTTGCATTTCTATACCAATTACACCATATGAGTAATTCCTGAGATTTTTAAGAGCCCAAACTATTGCCAACAATTCTTTTTTATTTGTGGCATAAAGCTGTTCGGTTTTATTTAAAGTTTTTGATATGAAAGTAATTGGTTTATTATCCTGTGATAAAACTGCTCCGATAGCTAGATCTGATGCGTCTGTCGTTAAAGTGAATTTGTTGTTATAATCTGGTTGAACTAATTCCACTTGTGCTATTAAATTATCTTTAAGTTCTTTAAAAGCTTTAACAGCTGGGTCGTCTAACTGTATTGTAATTTTTGTGGACATTCTCCTAGAAATTTTTCAATTATCTCCTCCTAGGTATTTGGTTAAAGGTTTGCCAATTTTTGCATAATTTCGGACAAATTTACGGCAATAGACGGTGGGCCTAGAAAACTTCGAAGTTCTCTAATGTTTTGTGGAATCGGATACTTCATAATTGTGGAGATTTTCTCAGGATCTGTTTTAATTACATTGTGAGATACTATATAACCTAGAAATGCTGTTTCTAATTTAAAGAATTTAGATTTTTCTGGAGAAATTTTCATATTTGCTTGTTGTAAAATATTTATTATTTGAATTAAATCTGTGTAATGTTGTTCAATTGTATTAGAAAAGATTATTATATCATCCATATACACATCACAAGTTTTTCCGACTTGTTCTCTCAATATGTCATCCATTGCTCTTTGAAATATTCTAGGGGCGTTTGTTAACCCAAATGGCATACGTAAGAATTCAAATTTTCCGTTATTTATAGAGAAAGCTGTTTTTTCAATATCTGAATTTTTCATTAAAATTTGGTGGAATTTTGATTCCAGATCAATGGTTGAGAAATATTTTTATCTAAGTTAGATAATATTACAGACGGATCTTGCATCGGGTATCTGTCATGTATTGTGCTTTCATTTAATTTTTTATAGTCAATAACTAATCGATGTTTTGGAGATCCATCTTCGTTTTGACCTTTTTTGGGCACTACTAAGACTGGTGAATTTTAGGGGCTTCCACTTGGTCTTATAATTTGTTCTTTTAGCATTCTATCGATTTCATTATTAACGAAATCTGAGACCGACATGGCATAAGGATATTGTTTGCTATAAATTGCTCTGTCATTGACTGTATTTATTTCTCCTCGAATATCGGTACGAAAAGGAATTAGCGTATTTATTTTAGAATCCTCCTTTTCAATTTTATTCATAACTTTATTTTCAAATTCTTTTATTTGATTTGAAATTATGTTTAGGTTATGAATTGTTTCTTTGTCGGAAAACAAAACGACTGCGTGATCGGTATTTGTGGATTCCAAGCTGTTTGATTTAAGACTGACGGAATTAACATCGTCGGCTTGTTCAGGATTTTTCAATCCCAAACTGATATATTGTTTATTAGCGGGATAGCAGGATTCATTGATCCCAAGCTATATAAACTGCCTTCAGCAATTACCGTTTCGGTTTTATATATCTTTTGCTCATCTAAATATTTTTTAATTATATATTCTTTTAATGGAAGAATATTTTTTTCCTCAATTAAACACAAATCGTTTTTATCCTCGTCAAAATATTGGAGTTTCTCTTTATTTCCCTTATACTCCATGATTCCTTTCTCGATATCTAATTTAGCTCCAATCTTTCTTAACAGATTGAATCCAATTAATAGATCAGATTCTAAACCCTCAATTTCATAGAATAAATTTGGTTCCCCAAATATATATATCAAATGATAATATTTTATGATTGAATATCCATGAACTGTAGATACTCTTTTGTGTATTGATAATTCCCTTTTATTCTCAGAAATACCCTTTTTTATATAGCACGCGGTGGCTCCTGTATCTATTAATATTTTGAATTGTCTTTTAGTTTTTCTGTCTACCCTTGTGATATGAGGCATCCCTCTGTAAGGTGCTGATCTAAAAAATGGCTCTCGTTGATATTATTTACCCTCATTGTTTTTGAGCTGGCTGGTTGCCTGTTCCCGTTGATTCCCGTTTTATCGGGGGGTTTGTTTCGGACTGATTTACATGACCTGCGCTTGTGTTATGTTTTTGCGCTGGGTATTGATTATAATTATTTCTTTGGAAATTATTATTAAAATTGTGTCGGTTATTATTATAATTCCACTGGTTGTTATTATTCCTAGGATGACTATAATTTTTATACGGACGATTTTGAACTTTTATGGAGCCGTCTACTTCCATAGGTTCTGGTGGTGGTTGAACTTTGGAATTATTATTAAAATTCCAATTGTTATTCGCTCCGAAGTTCCCGTTTTGCGGCCAATTATTATTTATCCTATTCTGTATAGGGGCAAATCTAAGGTAGTTTCCTTGATTTTTATTTTCACTCCTAAGCCCATTATACCTATTTGCAAATTGAGCTCTAAAGTTGTAAGACTCTAATTCCTGACACTTTGCCAAAGCATTTGGCAAATCTGGTGGGTTGAGAGAGAAGAGTGTTTCTGAGATTGAACCGTTTAATCCAGAAATAAAAATTCTTAGAGCGTTGCTCCTAATTGTTTTATTTGTTTCCTTGGTTATAAGGCTGTCCTTTCCATAAGTCATTATAGTTTTATTTTTTTCTTGTTTACTTCGTTGTAGAATTCTGTAATGGTCATGCGTCCCTGTCTTAAGATGCCTAATTCTGATTCGAGTATATGGATTGGTGTTTTATCGTTATAAATAAAATCCAATCTTGAAAGAATTGCTTGAAAGTTTAAAACGGTACCATGGTTGGTTAGAGCATCGTGTGCTGCTCCCATGATTTTATTACGTAAAATTGTTAATGCGATAAAATATTGTTCACTTTCAATTTTATATAGACTCATTGCGGTTTCCGCCGCTTCTCTCCAGCCTACATATTGGGTTATTTCACCTGTGAACTTTGGTAAGGATTTAATTACCTCTAATGTAGTTTCGCATTTTATGGTTCGGTCAATTGTTTGGATCTTATAGTCTTCTACCTCATTTTTGTTAGCGGTTAACTGCTCTTCTAACCCTTCAAGTTTTCTGGTTATTTCACTCAACTGTACATTTATTAATCGGTTTATTAATAACATTGTCAGATTGCTGGCGCTGGATATCCCGCCCGCAGAAAGAGTTGATACTGAACCTCCGGTTGCCATTGTTAAATTTAAATTATCAAAACTATTTATCAAATCTTCCAGATTGTTTCAATTAAATTGATATTGTAATTTTTAATTTTAATGTAGTATTCTCTGTATCTAAATCTTAATATTATTGAATTTTATTTAAAGACTTAGTGTTGTTTTTATCTGCTCACGATACTTTCCGTGGGAGTTCTTCCTTCAGTGTAGTTGGTGGAGGGTAGGGGTCTTCCTTCAATTGGTTGGTCTTAATAATTCTTTGTTGGAGTCTTCCTTCAATTGGGTCGTCTTGATTATTATTTATTGGGGTCTTCCTTGAATTTTTTATATAGCCTTTTTTTTAAATTTCTTTGAATTTCTTTGGGTTCGTAGTTGAGTTCTGAATTTTTATTATTATGTTATGTTTAAAATTATTATGTTCTCGTAATTTGTATTAAGTATTCAGTCCACCTTTGTATGTTAAATTCTTAATTGGATTATTGCATTAATTGATTTCCAATTAAGTTTTTATCACGATCACTTTCACAGTAGTTAGGTGTCGTTGGATTGTTGTGGATGTTTTAATTTTTCCACTAAAAATATGGATTGTTGGCGGCGCGAGTTCCGTTTTATTTTTAACTTATTATCGTTAATATTTATTTAGAACTTTTAAATACGCCGCCCCACGTTGGGCGCCAATTAAAATTGTTACTCTTTATTTATTTAAAAAAATAAATTTTATTTTTTATTATTTAAAATTTATTTGGTGATAAACTTTTTCACTTATACTATTACGAGACACTTTGTTGGTAGCTTATCTTTAGCTTCGAGCTGTTGACGATCTCGTCCCGATTCAGATTCAGACTCCGACTCCGACTGATCTTCAAATTCTAAGTCCTAATCCAATCAACCTCGGCCAGAAGCTTTTCTTTCGGAAAATTACCGAACTTTCGATAAAGGCTTTATGTTGGAAATTTTCCACTGCATTGTGAAATTCAATCGATGCAGTTTTTGATTGATGCGCAATAAGTCGGCCGTGGTTTGGTCTCCAAACGGAAGGTGTGTTTACGTTAAGTTTGGGTTGCTTATGTTAGCGGGTAGCTGAGTGCTGGCAAAGGCAATGACAAAAACAAAGACAAAGGAAATGCCGACGAGATTGAGAATTGAAATTTGTTTATGAACTGTGGAAGGGAGCTATGTTCATGGGTTGGATAACTTGCACAAGTATGCTCATGCATTGTAAATTTGACAAAATATGCCCTTCACCTTAGAAGTTCGTTGACTTTAAATCTATATTATTTTTTATCAATTGGCACCATGCGAAAAATTCTTGTTTTGCATTGCCTAAACGTTATTATTATTTAAATAAATCTTAGAAATAGTAATAGCCGAATCTGTGTACATTACAAAATAAATTTCGAAAATGACTTTATATTAGAATTGCGAAGTGAGAAAAATTAATAAGGCAGTGATTGTTGAGTGCTTGTGTCCGCACTTCGTGCCTCCAGATATGACTTTTGCAACAAACAGTTTTAATATTATTATTTATTTTATTAATTTTTATTTTTTTTTATAATTTATTATTATGAAATATTATTATTATTATTATTATTTTTTTTTTTAATTAAAAAATAATTATTATTTTTATGAAATATTTATTTCTCAATGTAATGTCTTCTTTTTTTAGAATATTTCACAAGAATAGTATTTTCATCATAGAATATTCCACAAGAATAGTATTTTCATCATAGAATATTCCACAAGAATAGTATTTTCATCATTTTGGGAATATTTCACCATATTGCATTATTGCATACTGCGTTGCTATTGGTCGGCCGTATTTCTGTAGCCTTAGCATCTCCCGTGTGGTTCGAAGGTTAGCACGGAGAAGAAGTAAGTAACACAAATTAATTGTGTGTAGACCTTCGGTGCCTTCGAAACTCGCTGCGTGAAATGAAAAGTAATAATTGTGCTCCGACATCAGAAGTGGGCTCTGGCTCGCTACCTAACACCATAGATGGGCCATGGCGCGTTTTAATGGAAATGCAAAATAAAAACTTGATCGAACTTGTTAAAGCAATAAAATCAACGGCCTCCGAAGCAACAAACAAAAATATTGTGGTGTTACCTAAATTCAACGCGGACCTTGTTGGCGCAGACGCAACGTCGTGGATAATTTTGTCTGAATCAATTATAAAAGGCAGCGCGTTAGTTATGGCTTTAAGTGCAGCGATGGAAGGAAGCGCGTCGCAGTGGTTTGCTCAAATATGCTATCCGGAAATAACTTGGTTCGAGATTAAGGAACTTTTCGTGCAACGTTTTGCTAGTGTGGAAACTCCAGCGGCTATGTTTTTAGCAATGCTAGCAGGTTGTCCAACTGACGGCGAATGTCTCTCCAATTATGCTAGTCGCATGATGGCGTCGCTTATTACAAAGTGGCGTGAGATGGATGTGGAGGAAATAGCTGTTTCTGTGACTCTTGCTAAGTTGGCTCAAGTAGATAGCAGGCTGCAACGATTAACATTTACTTCAAATGTGCGCACAAGAAGTGAATTACAAACTGAGCTTAAAGCATTTACGTTTAGAACAAATGCCTCCAGCTGACATAAAGCGCCAGCGACTTTCAACAATGAGATGCCATTTCTGTGGAAAACTCGGTCACAAGATGATTGAATGTAGAGCTAAACAGCAGCAGCAATTTTTATCTAATGCCAAGGACAGAACCGACAGGAACCCTTTTGGTCACCGTCAAAAATCGGATGTGACTTGTTTTAATTGTGGCGCGGTCATATTTCAACACACTGCAGCAAGCCCAAAAAGGACAAAGGCACGCATCAAGAGAAAAGGTTGGAACTATGCGAGGTTGTTGAACCCAAGGGAGAGATGGTTCATCAAGGCGAGACATTTTCAACAACGTTTGACTCTGGAGCGGAATGTTCTTAAATTAATCAAAAGCTAAGTAGCAAATTAGTTGGTAAAAGAATTAACAATGTAGTGATGTTGAAAGGTATTGGCAATGGTAGCATTTGTACCACATTGCAGATACTTAGTAACGTAATAATTAACAATCATTGTATCGAAATATTGTTTTATGTCGTCTTGAATGACATATATTTGAAAAATGACATAATTATTGGTCGCGAAGTATTGTTTTCAGAATTTAATGTTATAATATCACCTGGTAAATTTGAAATTGTCAGAGCAAAAACTGTAAACTATTGTTCTAATAATGAGAAATTTTCTGAGTTAAATACTGATCTTGTTGGTGAAAACAGAGATAAACTAAAAAGTTTAGTGGAAAAATACTCAAATCTTTTATTACCGGAATTCCATTGACCAGAGTTAGCTCAGGAGAAATGAAAATTAAATTAGTTGACCCAAAAAGAACTGTTCAAAGACGACCATATAGACTTAGCCCAAATGAAAGTGAATTAGAGCGAGACAAAATTAATGAATTACTAGAGTGTAACATTATAAAACTAAGCTGTTCACCTTTTGCAAGTCCCATAATGTTAGTCAACAAAAAGGACGGCTCTCATCGTTTGTGTGTTGATTATAGAGAATTAAATTCTAATACGGTATCAAACAGGGTATTGCCCTTTTATCAGACCAAATAGCGAGACTTCAGGGAGCGAAATATTTTTCATGTCTGGACATGGCAAGTGGATATTATCAAATTCCATTACACCCAGATTCAGTAGAGTGTACAGCTTTTGTCACCCTAGATGGACAATATGAATTCTTGGCAATGCCGTTTGGGCTCAGAAATGCTCCATCTGTTTTCCACCGTACAGTGATGCAAGCTCTTGGAGACCTTGCAAATAAATTTGTAGTCGTTTATTTGGACGATGTAATGGTGGCTGCTTCAACGAAAAGTGAAGCTTTAGAAATGCAGATTACTCTTGATTGTCTGACAAAAGCTGGATTTTCATTCAATATAAATAAATGTTCCTTTTTAAAGTCAAAAATTCAATATTTGGGATACGAAGTGAGTGCAGGTGAAATCCGGCCAAATTCGGTTAAAATTGCAGCGGTAACTGCTTTACCACCTCCTCAGTCGGTCCCTGCATTGCGACAATTTATAGGATTAGCGTCTTACTTTCGACAATTTATGCAAGGATTTTCTTGTTTTATGAAGCCGTTATATATTTTGACTTCAGAAAGGAATGAATTTATTTGAAAGCCAGAGCACAAAGAAATAAGACAAAAGGTTATTTCTATTCTTACCCAGAAGCCAGTTTTAGTAATTTTTGATCCGCAGCATCCCATCGAGTTGCATACAGATGCAAGTTCTCGTGGATACGGTGCCATCTTATTACACAAAACTAACAACAAGTCTCATGTCGTTGAATATTTTAGTAAGGCAGCTTCTCCGGCTAAGTCACGTTACCACTCATATGAACTGGAGACTCTTGCTTTTGTTTTAGCAATGAAACATTTTCGTCATTATTTACTGGGTAGAAACTTTGTTGTCTTTACTGACTGTAACTCTCTTAAGCCCTCAAGGACAAAACAAGACCTATCTCCTAGAGTGCAGAGATGGTGGTCTTATTTACAATCATTTACATTTGATTTACAATATAGGGAAGGTACACGAATGGCGCATGTTGACTTCTTTTCAAGAAATGTGCCTTCAGCTGATTTGAGTATTACAACTCCCAAAGTTCTTGAAAAACGAACTAATTTGGCTGAAATATCAAGTAATTGGCTTTTGGCTGAACAGCGTCAAGATTTCGAAATAGTGAATATTGTAAATAAATTGAAAGACAATTCCCTGGCTGAGGACGTTGCAAAAATTTATGAGTTAAGAGAAGGAATATTATAAAGAAAAATTCAGCGAAATGGTAGAACTCGATCGTTATTAATTGTTCCAAAGGTATTTAGATGGTCTGTTATAAACCAAATTCATGAGTAAATCATGCAATTGGGATGGGAAAAGACGTTAGATAAGGCCTATGACTATTACTGGTTCGATAACATGTCTAAATATATACGAAAATTCGTTGAAAACTGCATTACGTTTAAAATGTCAAAGACCTCCTCGGGAAAAATTCAAGCTAGCCTTCATCCAATTTGTTTATTTAACTCACACGCATAAAATTGACGCTGAGAATTGCGTAAGTGTGGTGACGTCGGCTATACCATATATTGCATATATATATTGCAGATCAGGGTAGGTGTTTTGCCAGCAATAGATTTAGAGACTTCTGTGAGCAACAGAAAATAAATTTGCACTTGATTGCGACTGGTGCAAGTAGAGCAAATGGTCAAGTAGAACGCATTATGAGCACCTTAAAAAACTTACTAACCGCAGTCGAGACATTAGGTGAGGTTCAGTTAGCATTAAACTGTACGGTTAGTCGAGTGACAAAGGCAAGCTCTTTAGAATTGTTTATTGGCAAAGTTGCTCGGCCGTTGGGGTTGGTTCCACCTTGCGATGAGGTAGATGAGGTTGATCTAGCAGAAGTAAGAGCACGTGCAATTCAGAGTATTTAAGCTGCAGCAGCATATAACAAGGCGTAATTTGATAAAAACAAAGGTAAAGTTGATAGATGTCAAGTTGTAGATTTTGTATTTTTAAAGAATGAAGAGAGGCATCAAACAAAATTAAGCCCGAAGTTCAGAGGGCCTTTTCAAATAACTGAATTGTTAGACGGAGACAGATATATGCTCAGGTCACTACAAACAATAGAAAATATAAATATGGTCACGAATAGCGAAATAATTGAAGCTGTTGAAAGAGACAGTAGCGAAATTATTGAAGCTGTTGAAAGAGACAGTAGCGAAATGATTGAAGCTTTTGAAAGAGACAGTAGCGAAATTATTGAAGCTGTTGAAAGACACAGTATGTATGCCTGAAGGGCTAGTAATGAAATTTGTAATTATAATGTAAGCACAAGTGCAAGGCAAATGTCTTGATCATGGCGTGTTGCGCATTAGATATGAATATGAAGAAAATGAATTCTGTTAAAGAAAAAAAGTTTGTATTGGAAATTTAAATTTGAAAATTTGATTTGTTAATTTGCTAATATTTTTTTAAAATGATGTAAAAATAGTTTTACAATAAAACGATAGAGAACGAATCATTTTGGTAATATTTCACGAGGACGTGTAAAGGTCAGGATGGCCGTGTCGGCGCATACATTTGTAAGCTAGTGTATGTGCTAGAATATTTCACTAGAATAGTAATTTCATCATATTCGGAAATCAATGTTATTTCATCATATAGCATTATTGCAGACTGCGTTGCGTGTGGTCACTGTCGCCGAGTGTGGTTCGAAGGCTAGCACGGAGAAGAAGTGAGTGACACAAATTAATTGTGTGTAGACCTTCGGTGCCTTCGAAATTCGCTGCGTGAAATGGAAAGTAATCATTGTGCTATACTTATTAAGTCATTTGACTTAATATGATGTATGTAATTGAACCATTTTTATTATTTAAAATGCGCATTATATTCAGCTTTCAGTAAAATTTTTTTTTTTTGGTCTTTTCCAATTTGATATTTTTAAAAAGCGCGCACTTTTGGGTGGGAAGAATAGCGCGCCATCATCATATTGCTACGAAATTGGCCACAACTCCCAATATGTAAATTCGTTTCTTCGATCAGAATTGATTTCGGCACGGAAATCGTCTTCTAGCACAACACGCTCACATTTACTCGTTCACGTCTCTTGTTTTTACTCACACAAGCAAGAAAATTCTATTTTTAGATTTCTTACGCTCCCAGCGTAAGCGAGCGGAAAGAGAGCAAATTTTGCCTTCACCAAAAAGTGGCTCCATAGTGCCAAACCAATATATGGCCGTTACGCATCTTGTTATTCTAGTGTCTTTGGTTAAATGTTTCTGGTGTTATTTCAAATGATAATTTGGTGTTTCTATGTTCGGTTTTTGCGATATTACATATTTCACATTCGTTTACAATATTTTGAATTAATTTGTAATGATCAGGGTAGTACAATTTTTCTTTAAAGATGCTTATGTTTTTTTCTATACTGGGTGCAAGAGCTCTTTATGACTTTTAAGTATAACTTCCTTAAATTGTGCATATGTAATGAGATTTATTATTTTTTTTGTAGATCTCATGACTTTTCTTAAATTTGTCGGACTGAATATTATATTATTCTTCTTCATTATTACAATATACTACACTTTCTTTTGTGCATAAGTAATCTTTTATCCATTGTTTTGCCTGATCTGGTGTCATATTGTTATATGTAATATTTATTATTGTTTTATGAAAATATTTTATTATTTTAATGTCATCAGAGTTTCCTTTAGTAAATTCAAATTGTGGGTGGTAATAATTGATTGGCCTTTCCGTTAACGAAATGTAATTTTGATTATTTTCATGGCTACTATGTATGGTAGCAGCTGAAGTGAGAGATTCTCCGTAGAAGTTTTCTATTTTTACACGTGAAAGAGCATCGGCGACATGGTATTCTAATCCTGGTACATATTTTATATGGTAATCAAACTCATTTAGTCGGATTTTCCATCTTTGCAGTTTCATGTCTGGTTTTTTGATATTATCGAGCCAAACTAAAGGTTGGTGATCACTAAAGATCTGAAATTTACGACCAAAAAGATAGGACCTGAAGTATTTAGTGGCCCAGGCAATAGCTAAAAGTTCTTTTTCTATTGCCGAATAGTTAAGTTCATGTTCAATGAGATAGCGGGTTGCGTAACAGACAGGTTTATGTTCCTGTGATAATACAGCACATAGAGCAACATTGCTGGCGTCTGTGGTTAATAAGAATTTTTTTCGAAATTTGGGTAAATTAATATTGGTTAGGGCAGAATATAAAATTTTAATTTTTCGACGGCATATATACAATCGGATTTATAACGGAACCTTTTTTTAATTTTTGTGTTAAGGGTTTAGCAATTTTTGCGAAGTTAGGTATACACATTTATCGAGTTGTAACTTTAGATTAGCTTCTTGTAGTTTAGTATTTAAACTAAAACTATTAAATTGTCCATGTAAACTAAACAATCTTTGTAAATTAGGTCTCCTAATAGATTGTTGATGCAGCCTTGAACTGTTGCAGGTGCGTTTTTAATCCGAATGGCTGTGAGGAGTCTTAATACTCCCCAAAAATCTGGTGTAGGGGAGTGGCCTAGCAACAGCCGCAATGCAAGGCGGCCAGCGCAAAGCGGAGAGACCGTGAATTAACGGTACCCCGTTAGGTCTTGGACTCGAGCCGGCCAAGGGCACAGGGGTCGAACGGTAACGGTGCGGATGTCGGACAGGCACAAAGAAGACGCACCGTGAACTACCGGTACCGCTCTGGACCTTGGACTCGAGTTGACCGAGGGCACAGAGGTCGACCGGTAACGGTGCGTGCACAAAGAGGACGCACCGTGAACTAACGGTACAACTATTGCACCTTGTACCCGAGCGGGCCGTGCGCAAAAGGGGAAATAACGGGATCCCCGCGGCCTATAAAGGGACGGCGCAAGTGCAGCTCGAGGCAGTCAGTCTCAACACGCGAGGAGTACGTACGGGAGGATAGTCGAGGAGAGTACCGGCGCGGGTCGCGCGGTCGCTGCCCATTCGGAACGGGGTCTGAAGGCGGAGGAGTAGGGGACAGTTGATGAGACAGTGAGATCGCGTGCGGAAGGAGTCCGAGCGTCGGAGTGTTACGAGAAGGAGCTCGGAAGTGTGAACGCGCGGTCAAACGAGAAGAAAAGGAGCAGCAAGCAAGCATCGGGCGGCAAGAAGCCCGAAGGACTCAGAAGGACGAATCACCACAAGCAAGTGGAGATCCAGGAGAAGGATCTGGCGTGTCGTAAGGATCGTTGGAGTCAGTGGCTAGCAAAGGTGGTCCCAGGACAAGCGTTGCCTCGCCCAAGGACGATACACCCTGCACCATAACATCCTAAATCCATTCCGGCCGGCAGAAAGACCTTCAGAAGCTAAGGCAAGAACCCGACGTGTCCTTAAGGGTCAGTGGAGTCAGTGGTCGGTACAGGTGGTCCCAGGACGCGCGTTGCCTCGCCCCAGGACGATACACCCTACCCCATAACATCCTAAACCCAGACCGACCGGCGGGTGGTCTTCTAGCGGAGACGACTGCGACGCAGCGGGTTCGAGAAGGACAGTGGAGTCAGTGGTCGGTACAGATGGTTCCAGGACGAGCATAGCCTCGCCCCAGGACGATACACCGTGCCCCATAACATCCTAGTCCCGGCCGGTCCGACTCGTCGTCCACGTCAAGGAGCCAGCAGTACCACGGAGGCAAGGCGTTGCAAGAGAAGCGCCGCAGGAGTAGAAGATCTCCGTAATATAATATAAGAAACAGCGGAATAAACGACTATATTAACCTAACTAACCTATTGCGTTTCCTTGGTCGGGCAATCACACAAATCATAAATTTGGTGGGACGAACACACAAACTCTCTGAGCTAGCCGCTGCAACCAGTGGCGAGCGAAATAAAGAAAATCAGTTCGTTACAGGGCATTTGAGTGTATTCGTAATGTCCATTTTTTGTAGAGAAAGCTGTTTTCTGAAATGAGCTTTCGTCCATTTGGATCTGATGAAAACCTTTTCTTATCTAGTATTTCATTCATAGCTGGAATTGGGTATTTGTCATCAATAGTAATTTCGTTTAGTTTGCCATAGTCGATAACTATCCTGAACTTTGTTTTACCGGAAGCATCGCTTTTTTCGGTGAACAATAAGGTGAGTTTGATTTTTGAACGATGCCTTATCAAATAATTTCTTTGATTTGTCGTAGGCTTTGTAACGAACACATTCATAGAGCGTTTTCCACCTCAACACACTCTTTCTACTATTTTGACCGGCATGCTCAGGGAAAATGGGCGTCGGTTTTGTGTTGAGATGAACAAGAGTGTCACAGCTACAATACTGTAGACAGAGATACGATAGATGCAAAACGATAACCAAACGGTTAGGAACCAGAGAAGAAAGTGTACCTATTGAAGATGAGGCCCAGATGTTATAGGCCTTATTCTATACCCACCCTACCTTTGAAATCCATTCGGACTCCACCCCTTTACAAACGCTGCTTTACATACCCTTTGGTGCCCAACAAGACATCAGATTAGTTCATTTTCGACCCCATATAATTGAAGATAAAGATAATATTTCGATACATTTTCCTAAACCTAATCCTTACACTAAAAATTACGTTATTTACGTTAAGGAGATTATTGAGTAATTTGGCTTATCCTCGACAAAATAAAAGAAAAATAATTAAGATGGGAATGCAAATATTGGTATTTAAGTTTACATTACTAATTTTGTTTGTTTGGCTTACTTTTCATTAGAATTATGTATGATTAATTGATATTTAAATTAAGAGATCTAGATATACGATTAATAAGGGCAAGGTATTTTTAGAAAACTATTTAGGAATATCTGACTTTATATATGCATGTGTGTTTTTATTATTTTTGTTTGTTCACGCTATGCCGTACTTACGCACTTGATCTGCTGTATGTATTAATATAAATTGGAAAAATCACATATATATATTTGTCAGATCTCCCTCAAGTTAAGCTAAATTAGAATTATAGCGGAAGAAAATATTTGTATGCAAAATTAACACATATATGAAAAACTATTCTAAAGATACTCAAGACTGGACACGATCATTCGTGTTGTGGCAGCGGCAAAACCAGCAGCCTGGGGTTCGTGTTGTGCACAAATATTCTCAGAATGCGCACGGATGAAGAAGAAGTGACGCTGATTGGATGTTTGCGATGAAAACGAAGAAAAGATGCACACCAAGCTGATGTGTGCATAAAATGGGTGCACGGCGATCTGCTCCTTGCTTGCGGCGATGAAGAGTAGAAAAAGAACGCCAACTCGGGGGGTGACCTGCGATCTGCATTTGGTTGGCAGCAGAAAAGGACAAGCCCAGCTTTCCGCTGAACGCGGTGGGTGCTCCTGATGCAATCAGTTGTGAATCTTTCTGCGATCGATGTAGCCATAGTAAATTTCACACGTGGTCAAAAGTTGAGGGCGAAAAACAATGCAAGCCGCGACGCGGCCACTAAGACTTCTACCTCCAAATGTGGGACCAGATATTCAGCATCGGACATTTCCTCCTCTTCCGCATCACTTTCGTCTTCACTAACATGGCCATCGTCGGTGGCACCGCGTATGACATCTACTCCGGCTGTGGCAGCTCCTTGGTATTGCTGTTGGTATAGGGCAGACTTACGCCGCAAATGTGGCCAACATAGATTTCCCGTAAAGGCTTACATCCGGCTGCCGCATGTCGTGGCTATACAGGCAGTAGAGCAGGGGCCGAGGACACTACCTAGTGGAACACCAGCTGCCACGTTGTGCTCGGTGGAAATTGCTGAATGCACAGCGAACCTCCTTCCTTCCAGGTACGATTTTAGCAACCCAAAATATGGAGCAGCGTCTGCTTGAAATTTTCAACTTATAACTATTACATTGTTCTTAGTCGCTATTTGTTTAAATTTTTTTTTTCACTTTTCTTATCTTTAATTATACAAATTTACTTTCTACTCCCTATCCAATGTTTAATATTTTGACTACTCCAGACACCTGGATATGGATTTCGCGCCAATTGAAAACCTTCAACATCTTTAATTTCTTTCTTTATTCCGCCTGCTATATGATCTAAAACAATCCTTTAAAGCTAGAATCACTTCCTTTTTGTTCGTCGTTTTTGTTGCGTATAACCTAACTTATTTAGTGAATCCATATATTATTACAAACAGATGTTTCTTTATTCTACCGTTATCTACCAGTCCGTAATGATCGATGTGTATTATCTCAAACGGCACGTTTCCCTTTGAGATGCTATGCAGAATTACTTCTTCTTTTCCCGACTTCGGTGAAAATGCCACACATCTCAAACAATTTCCTATATGCCTAACAACTTTTTCTTTCATATTCGAAAACCAATAAGTCTTAACAACAGCATCTAAAACCTTATCTCTCCCTAAGTGACCTAATTCATTGTGATATTTATATAAAATTTTTTCTTCCATTTCTTCTGGTACACAAAACAATAATCTTCCACCATTTGCCTTCCTATAAAGTACACCATTTCTCATTTCAAAAATTTTATCTTCCGTTTTCTCTAACTTTTTCCTAATATCTTTCAACTTTTCATCTTTTGCTTGACAAATAATTAAATTATCTTCAAAACTATTAGTTTCTATCACTAATATGTTCGTATTTCTGCTCAATGCATCCACATGCTGCATATGCTTTCCTGCTTTATGAACTAACTCAAAATCGTACTCTAATAGTTCTAATACCCACCGTACAATCCTAGGGTTTAATGCTACTCTATTTAACGTTAGAGTTAATTCGTTGCAACCCGTAACAATTTTAAATCTCTTTCCCTGTACATAGATTCTAAATCTTCTTAATGCATACAGGATAGCCTATGTTTCAAGTTCAAAACTATGATATTTGGCCTCATCCTTTGTTGTGGCTTTCGAGTAATAAAATATAGGGTGCCATTTCATATCCTCTTTCTTTTGCAATAACACTGCACCAAAGCCTTGTGCACTTGCATCTGTATGTAACTCTATTTCATCCTTATAACAATATAACCCTAACACTGGAGCTTTCACTAACTTTTTCTTAAGTGTCTCAAAACATTCTAACTCTTTTTCTTCAAACGAAAATTCTTTGTCTTTCTTCAGTAAGTCATATAAAGGTTTTGCAATCGTTGAAAAACTCTTAATGAATCTTCTAAAATATGAACACAATCCTAAAAAGCTTCTGACATCATGCACCTTATCTGGTATTGGAAAATCTCTAATTGCTTCTATTCCCTTGTCATTGGCCTGTATTCCCTTACTTGTTATTAAAAATCCTAAATATTGTACACTCGATTGCAGAAACTCACATTTATCCATTCTCAGCTCTAATTTGTTCCTCGTCAACCTGTCAAAAACTTCCCTAAGTACTTCCATATGTTCCTTAATTCCTTTGCTAGCTATCATAATGTCATCCATATATACAATAACTTTATCCTGCCTAATCATATCCTCGAAAATTCTATTAATAAATCTCTGGAAGACCGCCGGTGCATTTTTCAGCCCCATTGGCATCCTTAAAAATTCAAACTGTCCTAAAGGCGTCATAAAAAATGTATATTTCATTGATTCCTTATTAACAAAAACATGAAAGTAGCCATGTTTAAGATCTAACTTCGAGAATATCGTTTTATTTACTAATCTATCCAACAGATCATCAATCAACGGTAAAGGATAATTATCTTTGACCATTGATTTGTTAAGTTTTCTGTAATCAACACATAATCTTAGGTCTCCTGTTTTCTTTTTCACTAACACTATCGGAGATGCATACTCTGAATCACTCGGTTTAATAATTCCGTTTTTTAGATATTCATCTAAGATAATCTGCAGCTTTTCTTTTTCAGTATATGCTAATCTTCTAGGAGAACAACTAAACGGTTTCGGGTCATTTAATCTTAATTGTATTTCACACCGAATCTCCGGTTCATTCGGTCTTTCTTTATTAACATAACAATTTTCTACCAACTCAATAAATTGACATTTCATATTATGATCCACCTGATCACCTATTTTGTAATCAATTGAGTCATCTATTACATTAATTTCAAGCAATTCCCTCTCCTCTGTGCTTATTTCAGCATTGACAGCTTTCTCTAATTTATTTTTAGCCTTGTCACTAATCATTGACTTTTACTACTACCTTGACTAACACTATCGCTAACTGTTTTACTATTGTTGTACATATTTGTTTCTTCTAACATTTTATCGCTTTTCTTGTTACATCGACTTTCAATTTTATCCACTGTAATCATTTTCAAGGTGTCCAGATTCAAGCATAAGTTGCATGCTTTCATAAAGTCTCTTCCCAATACTACATCATGACTCATAGACTCGTTTGCCACTATTATTAAATTAAAATGTATTTTATTCATATTTTTCATAATGTAACACAATATTTTTCCATATGTTTTCAAGTAACTTTTGTTTAATCCGTAAAATGAACTTAAAACTGGTACTCCAATAACATCTTTAGGTACTTTACTAATTTTTATGAACGAAATGGGGCTTCCCGTGTCTATGAGGCATGCTGTAATAAATTTTGATTTAGAATTGTTCATAAAATTAATTTCAAAATATCTTACGTAATTGTTTTCATCCACATTCTTGTTTTTCAGGCACTTTGCTGCAAAGTGCCCCATCTGACCACAGGCATAGCATGACCCTTTTTCGCGCTTTGGCTTCCTGCACTCTTTGGCCCAGTGTCCCTTCGAATTGCAATTGAAACAACGCAAGAGTGTGCTGCCATTATTGTTCACCGATGCCACCTTCTTGTCTGTTTCATCCATTTTCGGTAGTTTCACTTCCGCAAATGCCCGCTTTAAGTGCTGGATGTCTTCAAAGCATTGGATACGGGCTTGGTTACGTAGCATTTGATTTGGAATACCTTCAATGAGGAGCGCCACCAATTCTTCATCATCCATTTTTATTCCATGTGCAAGCATCACCTTATCGTCTACATAAGCAATAAAGCTTTCGCCAGCTGTCCATTTTCGTTCCTCAAATTTTCGCCTTGTTTCTAACTTTGACTTCATCTCACCAAACATTGATATAAACTCTGCCGCCAACTGCTCTGTTGGTAGCAATACACGTTCTGGATCTGCATGCAACCACATGCATGCTTTTCCTTTTATCTTGCTGATGATCAACATCTTTATATATGGTTCATGTATTCCATAAACGCTGGCTATATTTTTCACTTGTAGGATCCATTTGCGTGCACATGTATCTCCCGAAAATTCATTCACTGCATCGGCTGCCATACGCAATAATAAAACCATATTTTGCCCAGCTTGTCCCACTCTATTTCGTTTATTCCCGTCAAATTCTTTGTTGCTTTTCTCACCGCTGCCATCTTCGTCGCCGTCTTCGTTGCCGCCAACTTCGTTTTCGTCGCTATTCCCGTCGCCGCTGTTTTTGTTGCGGGCGCCGTCTGCACTGTTGTTCTTGTAACTGCGTACCCCGCTTCTGTCGTCATGTTTGCCGTTACTTTTGTTGTTGCGTGCAGTGCTCTTCTCATCGCCGTCTTCGTTGCTACCTCCAGCTTCGCCGTTACTTTACTTTCGTCCTCTTTATGCTCTCCGTCTTTTGCGTTATTTCTTTTTCCTTTTTGAACATTATTATTGCTGCTTCCGTAGAAATATTCTTCCTCGCTTTTTAATAATAATTTCAATTGATTTTGCTTTTCGTTTGTTAAATTATTCAAACGCAAAATCAATTCTCTTTTTGTTCCCGTGGTCGGTTCTTTTAATTCACTCAACCACCCTTTTAACTGCTCCGTCGATGCATTGCTTATATTCATTTTTTTTTTTTTCTTTTTGGCTCGTGATCGGCCCACTTCTGATATTGTAGGGGTACTATAAACCCTCTTATTTAAATAAAACAGTAATGCTGGATTGAGCCTCTTAACTTTATTCTGTACTTTGCATTTCCACTTCAGCAATCGACTGACTCCCTCTTCGTTACTGATCTGCCTCTCTGCTTGTTGCTACAGAGATGTTGCGAAACAGAGAGAATGCCACCCGAAAGCGAACCATGACTTAATGTTTATACACTTAATGTTTATATACTATGTTGCTATACTGTACTTATGTATGCGTACCTCTAGCCTACTACAATTCTACCATCCTGACATTTAAGATCACCTGATCTTGTCGAAATTTTCAACTTATACGTATTACATTGTTCTTATTCGCTATTTGCTTAAAATATATATTTTTTTTTTTCTTATCTTTAATTAAACAAATTTATTTTCTACTCCCTATCCAATGTTTAATATTTTGACTACTCCAGACACCTTGATATGGATTTCGCGCCAACTGAAAACCTTCAACATCTTTAATTAAAAACCTATCATTTTTCAATACCTTCTCTATTACATATGGACCTTTATGTTTAGGTATTAGCTTTCTAGCAACTCCTCCTGTACTATCGAAATTCTTAACCATAATGTAATCTCCTACTTTGTACTGCGTACTTTCTTTTTTCTTATTATTATATCTTTTTTCATTATACCTCTGTGCTTTTAATTGCGATTCCGATCCTTTTCTTCTAATTTCTTTCAGGTCTCTAATTTCACTAACATTATCTAACTCTTCTAATTTTTGTCTTAATTCATCAACAACTTTTCCCTTTTGTTCAATTCCAAACAACATCTTGCTGGGAGATTCCGCTACACTTCTTTGTTTGGTATTATTCAGAGAAAATTCTACGTCTTCAATAACTGCATCCCAATGCAATCCCTTTTCAATGTCTGTTAATTTAGCTATCATAGGCCCTACTATTCTATTGACTCTTTCTACCTGTCCATTGGCCTGGGGTGAACCTGTCGCTATCTTTATGTGTTTAATATTATACTCTTCCATACATTTTGCAAAATCTTCGGATGTAAAACAGGTCCCCCTATCTGATACTATAACTTTCGGCCTGCTATATGATCTAAAATAATCCTTTAAAGCTAGAATTACTTCCTTTGTGTTCGTTGTTTTTGTTGCGTATAACCTAACATATTTAGTAAATCCATCTATTATTACAAACAGATGTTTTTTTATTCTACCATTATCTACCGGTCCATAATGATCGATATGTATTATCTCAAACGGCACGTTTCCCTTTGGGATGCTATGCAGCATTCCCTCTTCTTTTCCCGACTTCGGTGAAAATGCCACACATCTCAAACAATTTCCTATATGCCTAACAACTTTTTCTTTCATATTCGAAAACCAATAAGTCTTAACAATAGCATCTATAACCTTATCTCTCCCTAAGTGACCTAATTCATTGTGATATTTATATAAAATTTTTTCTTCCATTTCTTCTGGTACACAAAACAACAATCTTCCACCATTTGCCTTCCTATAAAGTACACCATTTCTCATTTCAAAAATTTTATCTTCCGTTTTCTCTAACTTTTTCCTAATATCTTTCAACTTTTCATCTTTTGCTTGACAAATAATTAAATTATCTTCAAAGCTATTAGTTTCTATCACTAATATGTTCGTATTTCTGCTCAATGCATCCACATGCTGCATATGCTTTCCTGCTTTATGAACTAACTCAAAATCGTACTCTAATAGTTCTAATGCCCACCTTGCAATCCTAGGATTTAATTCCACTCTATTTAACGTTAGAGTTAATGCGTTGCAATCTGTAACAATTTTAAATCTCTTTCCCTGTACATAGATTCTAAATCTTCTTAATGCATACAGAATAGCCAATGTTTCAAGTTCAAAACTATGATATTTGGCCTCATCCTTTGTTGTGGCTTTCGAGTAATAAAATATAGGGTGCCATTTCATATCCTCTTTCTTTTGCAATAACACTGCACCAAAGCCTTGTGCACTTGCATCTGTATGTAACTCTATTTCATCCTTATAACAATATAACCCTAACACTGGAGCTTCCACTAACTTTTTCTTAAGTGTCTCAAAACATTCTAACTCTTTTTCTTCAAACGAAAATTCTTTGTCTTTCTTCAATAAGTCATATAAAGGTTTTGCAATCGTTGAAAAACTCTTAATGAATCTTCTAAAATATGAACACAATCCTAAAAAGCTTCTGACATCATGCACCTTATCTGGTATTGGAAAATCTCTAATTGCTTCTATTCCCTTGTCATTGGCCTGTATTCCCTTACTTGTTATTAAAAATCCTAAATATTGTACACTCGATTGCAGAAACTCACATTTATCCATTCTCAGCTCTAATTTGTTCCTCGTCAACCTGTCAAAAACTTCCCTAAGTACTTCCATATGTTCCTTAATTCCTTAGCTAACTATCATAATGTCATCCATATATATAATAACTTTATCCTGCCTTATCATATCCTCGAAAATTCTATTAATAAATCACCATTGGCATCCTTAAAAATGCAAACTGTCCTAAAGGCGTCATAAAAGATGTATATTTCATTGATTCCTTATTAACAAAAACATGAAAGTAGCCATGTTTAAGATTTAACTTCGAGAATATCGTTTTATTTACTAATCTATCCAACAAATCATCAATCAATGGTAAAGGATAATTATCTTTGACCATTGTTTTGTTAAGTTTTCTGTAATCAACACATAATCTTAGGTCTCCTGTTTTCCTTTTCACTAACACTATCGGAGATGCATACTCAGAATCACTCCGATTAATAATTCCGTTTTTTAGATACTCATCTAAGATAATCTGCAGCTTTTCTTTTTCAGTATATGCTAATCTTCTAGGAGAACAACTAAACGGTTTCGGGTCATTAAATCTTAATTGTATTTCACACCGAATCTCCGGTTCATTCCGTCTTTCTTTATTAACATAACAGTTTTCTACCAACTCAATAAATTGACATTTCATATTATGATCCACCTGATCACCTATTTTGTAATCAATTGAGTCATCTATTACATTAATTTCAAGCATTTCTCTCTCCTGTGCTTATTTTAGCATTGATAGCTTTCTCTAATTTATTTTTAACCTTGTCCCTAATCATTTGACTTTTTCTACTACCTTGACTAACACTATCGTTACTACCTTGACTAACACTATCGCTAACTATTGTTGTACAATAGTAAAATACAAATAAAATTTGTAAAATACTATTGTTGTACAATAGTGTTGTTTGCTTCTTCTAACATTTTATCGCTTTTGTTGTTACATCGACTTTCCATTTTATCCACTGTAATCATTTTCAAGGTGTCCAGATTCAAGATTAAATTGCATGCTTCCATAAAATCTCTTCCCAATAATACATCCCAATAATTACATAAATTAAAGTGTATTCCCTTACTTGTTATTAAAAATCCTAAGTATTGTACACTCGATTGCAGAAACTCACATTTATCCATTCTCAGCTCTAATTTTTTCGTCGTCAACCTGTCAAAAACTTCCCTAAGTACTTCCATATGTTCCTTAATTCCTTTGCTAGCTATCATAATGTCATACATATATATAATAACTTTATCCTGCCTTATCATATCCTCGAAAATTCTATTAATAAATCTCTGAAAGACCGCCGGTGCATTTTTCAGCCCCATTGGCATCCTTAAAAATGCAAACTGTCCTAAAGGCGTCATAAAAGATGTATATTTCATCGATTCCTTATTAACAAAAACATGAAAGTAGCCATGTTTAAGATTTAACTTCGAGAATATCGTTTTATTTACTAATCTATCCAACAAATCATCAATCAATGGTAAAGGATAATTATCTTTGACCATTGTTTTGTTAAGTTTTCTGTAATCAACACATAATCTTAGGTCTCCTGTTTTCTTTTTCACTAACACTATCGGAGATGCATACTCAGAATCACTCCGATTAATAATTCCGTTTTTTAGATACTCATCTAAGATAATCTGCAGCTTTTCTTTTTCAGTATATGCTAATCTTCTAGGTGAACAACTAAACGGTTTCGGGTCATTAAATCTTAATTGTATTTCACACCGAATCTCCGGTTCATTCCGTCTTTCTTTATTAACATAACAGTTTTCTACCAACTCAATAAATTGACATTTCATATTATGATCCACCTGATCACCTATTCTGTAATCAATTGAGTCATCTATTACATTAATTTCAAGCAATTCCCTCTCCGCTGTGCTTATTTCAGCATTGACAGCTTTCTCTAATTTATTTTTAACCTTGTCACTAATCATTTGACTTTTACTACAACCTTGACTAACACTATCGCTAACTGTTTTACTATTGTTGTACATATTTGTTTCTTCTAACATTTTATCGCTTTTCTTGTTACATCGACTTCCAATTTTATCCACTGTAATCATTTTCAAGGTGTCCAGATTCAAGCATAAGTTGCATGCTTCCATAAAGTCTCTTCCCAATACTACATCATGACCCATAGACTCGTTTGCCACTATTATTAAATTAAAGTGTATTTTATTCAAATTTTTCATAACGTAACACAATATTTTTCCATATGTTTTCAAGGAACTTTTGTTTAATCCGTAAAATGAACTTAAAACTGGTACTTCAATAACATCTTTAGGTACTTTACTAATTTTTATGAGCGAAATGGGGCTTGCCGTGTCTATGAGGCATGCTGTAATAAATTTTTATTTAGAATTATTCGTAAAATTAATTTCAAAATATCTTACGTAATTGTTTTCATCAGGATCAAAATACAAATGTTGTACAAGATAGGAAGGAAGAGTTAAAGCCATTAAGCATTTTCACTCCTTCAGGTTTAGAGTTGAAAACTGTGCAGTATAAGTCAATGATGTTTCAAGGATTAGTTTATACAGGTGCTGACCTTTGTCTTATACGCAGAAGTGTTTATACTAAGTTGGGCAGAAATAAGAAATAATGCAGAAGTTAGAGAAACACATACTCAGAAGGTAAAAACGCAGCAAAAATGCGCATTTGCATTTATGGTGAAATTAGTAAATTACACTGAAAAGCCTGACGAAGTAAATTTTATATTAGATTCGGGGGCATCAGATCACCTAGTGAATAATATTAAATTATTTTCTGAGTATTTAAATTTAAACGTGGCTATTGAGATTGCAAAGCGTGGAGACTTTGTTTATGCTACTGCAAGAGGACAAGTTAAACTTAACAATTCTGGAAGCAACATTACATTACACAAAGTATTGTATTGTAAGGAAATCCCGCACAATTTGCTATCCATAAAGAAGATGATAGATGGAATGTCCGTCGAGTTTAATAAGGATGGCAATAAAGTAATCAAGAACGGTAACTTGGTATTTAAAGGAGTATGTGAGTATAATGTACCGACTGTTAAATGTACTTTAAATAGTAAAGTATATACATCTGCAATATCAAATGATGCAGAGTATCGCTTGAGTCATGAGAGGTTGGGACATATAAGTGTTGGAAAATTCTTAGAAATTAAACGTGATGTCTTAGTAGTAAATTATGTGAGGCGTGTATTAACGGAAAGCAATCAAGACTAAAATTTGAAAAACACAAAAATAAAGAACATATAGAACGCCCACTCTTTGTAATTCATTCGGACGTGTTCTTTGTATTTAAAGATTTTGTAGCAAAGAGTGAGGCTCATTTCAATTTAAAAACGTTTAATCTATATATCGATAATGGAAGAGAATATCTCTCTAATGAAATGCGTGAATTTTGTGTCGAAAAATGTATCAGCTATCATTTAACGGTTCCTTATACCCCTCAACTAAATGGTGTTGCAGAGCGGATGATTAGAACAATCACTTAAAAAGCTCGCTCTATGATTAACTGTACTAAACTAATTAAAAGTTTTTGGGGTGAAGCTGTTTTGACAGCAACATATTTAAACAGGTCCCCAAGTAGAGCTTTAAAAAATTTAAGAAAAACACCATTTGAGATGTGGCATAAAAAGAAGCCAGTATTGAAATATCTAAAGATATTTGGCTATAAGTTGTGGAATGAGAACTCGAGAAAATTTATGACAGCTAGAGATGTAGTGGTGGATGAAATAAACATGAAATCGGTGACTTCAAATAAAAATGACCACTACAGTGATTCTCTAATTGAAGAGAATGAAGAGTTGAATTTTCCATTGCAGGAAAATTGTGAATCTACGGATTCGAAGTCTAATGAAAATCCAAATGAAAATTCCACTTGTCTCGAGAATACCGATCCAGATCCAGTGGCTGAAACTGGTGATAAAATAAAAAAATAAAAATCAAGAACAAATTAGACGCAGTGAGAGAATTAAAGATAAACCACAGTTATCAGATAGATTTTTAGAAAGGTGTCTGATGAATACCCAAATGTCTTTAAATGATATACCCAATACATATGAAGAGATTAAAACTCGTGAAGACAGAACCTTGTGGAGGATGCCATTAAAGACGAACTAAATTCTTATTTTGTAAATAATACATGGTGCTTAGTGCAAATGCCTAAAGATAAAAACATAGTAGATTGCAAGTGGGTTTTTAGTATAAAACAAGACGAAAATGGTAATTTACTTAAATATAAGGCAAGATTGGTAGCCAGGGGATTCACCCAAGAATATATGATGGATTATGATGACCCTTTTGCACCAGTTGCACGAATTTCTAGTTTTAGATATGAAAGAAAAAATGATCAAATTTGCCTCAGTCAATCTACATATATTAAAAATGTTTTACAAAAATTCAATATGGAAGATTGTAATACAGTTGGGACTCCTCTTCCAAGCAAAATAAATTATGAGGCTTTGCAAGTAGAAAAGTATATAAAGCACCATGTAGGAATTTGATTGGTTGTTTAATGTACGTTATGTTATGTACACGACCGGATTTAAGTACATCGATAAGTATCTTAAGTCGATATACTAACTACAATAATAGAGAATTATGGCAATGTCTTAAAAGAATATTAAGATATCTAAAGGGGACTGTCAATTTAAAGTAATCATTTAAAAGGAATTTGAAAGTAAATAAAATTCTTATGGGGTATGTTGATTCTGATTGGGCCGGAAATGAGACTGACAGAAGAAGTACTACAGGGTATAAGTTAACAACGAACTCCCAGGTTAGCATCAGCAGGCCTATTTTATTCCTCCTATGAATATTAATCATTTTATTACCCATGATTTATTAATATTAAGCATTTAATATTATAATTATTACTCCACTCATGTATGGTCCACCCTAAATTGGGTCCACCCTAATTGGGCCGAGAGCTGAGCCAACATATCGCGCCCTTATGGGCCGTGGCTTTGTCCCATTGGCTAGCAGCGATTGTATGACTTCTGCAAAATGTACATGGTCAGCGGTCTGCCACGGGCATCCGGTCATGCATGAGCTTTTGTTAGTTCTTAAGTTCAGTTCTGATTTTACATTCAATTAATAAAGAGCACAAGCTCATATATCGAAACTCCGGCACTTAGCCGTTAAACCCTTTTATTGCTAAATATACCGGCTGAGTCTCTAGGCCAGCGGTATTGAAGGACAGTCTCCTTCCAACGTATTCATCCTATCTCATCATAGGAACAGGACGGCCAACCGGCCCCACTGGACAACTAGCAACGGCCAACCGGCTACTCCCACGCCACTTGATAATTGGCGCCCAACTACTCTTCGAACCTACCCTGAAGATCATAAAATGTAAGTGACTGTGCGACTAAGAATTTATTTAATTTGCATGTGTCTAATTTGAAACAGAGAAACGTAGAAATTTTGTGCCCAGTGTATCTGTGTGTTTGCTAAGCCTGCGCTTCGCTCCAACCATTTCCCAACTAGAATTTTTCTTGGGATATATAACTCAGCGTTTTTATTATTATATTTTCTCTCAAATTTGTTATACTTCGCCCGCTGTGGTGTGACTCCTCTAAAATATTGTACATCGTCGCCAGACCCTGATTTAGCTACAAGTGTTGGCCAACTAAAGGCGGTGCGCGAAACGCAAATTTTACCTTTATTCGCCACCCATATTACTGCTAATTAATTCACTCAGCTTCTTTGCGGCCGATGAATTGGGAATATAGGGAAGTGAAGCAAGAAGTAGACAGTGACGGTGGTGATGAAATCGGATTTTGCCCCGCAGTGAGACAACCAGACTCATCAGAAATGAATGCAGAAATGGTCCAAGCGCTCATAACAAATGTCGTCAACGCCGCGCTAACCGCACAGGAGCAGCGCTGGCGGACAGAAATTGAATCAGTTAGAAACCAGGTCAGCTCGTTAACTGTGCAGGCACCCCAAGTAGAAGTTTATGAAAGGGTAACGCCGGACCCCAGCATAAAGTGTGATGTCAAGTTAGATATTGTGAAATCGCTCCCAACCTTTAGCGGCAGCCACGATGAATACGTGTCTTGGAGGCAGGCCGCATCAGATGCGTACGAGGTATTCAAGAGATACAAGGGCAGCGAGGCCCACTATGAAGCAGTGGTAATTATTAAAAACAAAATTTGTGGTAACGCGCGAGCGCTCCTCACGTCACATAATACTGTGCTCAATTTCGATGCAATTCTGGCTAGGCTGGACTGCACATACGCGGACAAAACGTCCCTACGAGTATTACGTCAAAATCTCGAGATGGTCCAACAACGTGATGCCGATCTTATGGCATACTATGACGAAGTCGAGAGGAAACTCACGCTCGTCACGAACAAAATAGTTATGTCGCATAGTGCGGACACGGCAACTATCTTAAATAAGGAGGTTAGGGACGATGCCCTACACGCATTTATTGCTGGGCTGAAAAGACCGCTCAAAGCACTGGTGCTACCAGCACAACCAAAAGACCTTACGACTGCGTTAGCGCTTGCGCGGGAGGCTGAAAATAGCATTGAAAGAAGTGCATTCGCGGCGTCATACGCGAAGGCCATCGAAGACAAGGCTCTTGTGCACGATGGCTACAGGCGTATTAATAAATTTTAGGGAAAGCAATGGAAAGGAGAGGATAAAAATCCACACTTTATTCCTAAGCAATTCCAAAGCAAGCCCCAAGAGGACGGCCCCTGGCAGAAGCGCGGGGACCCCGAAATTGTAGACCATAACAGAGTACAGCCTATGGAGATCGACCCTTCGACAGCCAAATCTAGGCAGGAAACAAATTGGGGAAAGCCTCAGAGTAATAGCAACAACAAAAGACGGAATTCGTCTCAGCGTTATTCGGGACAAAGACGCCAGCGTGTTAATAATATAACTCAATCCCACGAGCAGGAAGAGTCAGGGTATTCTGTCACAGCTGAAGCGGAAGTCGCCAGCATTGAAGAAGGTAACGACTCCGATGAACTTAAAGATCTGCTACATTTTTTAGGGAACGCTCCCGACTGCCGTTCATCGAACGACAGTTGGCTGGTAGAACACTAAAAATACTTATCGACACGGGGGCGGCAAAGAATTACCTTAAGCCCGTAAAGGAGCTAAGAAACGTAATGCCGGTCGAGACCACCTTTACTGTGAGCTCTATTCACGGCTCCAGTGACGTCAAGAACAAGTGCATAATGCGCATTTTTGGGTTAGACGCCCCATTTTTCCTGTTGGACACACTGAGCACGTTCGATGCTATAATAGGCTTCGACTCGCTAACGCGAGCAGGAGTGGCATTGAACTTAGGCGACAGCGTAATAAAATACGCAAACGTCACTGAAAAGCTCAAATTCTTTGACTGTGAAAACGTTAATTTCACTAAAATTGATGACATAGTGGTACCAAAGTCGGTGAAAGCCGAATTTAAAAATGTTATTCTGAAAAGAATAAAGGTGTTTTCGACCTCTAACGAGGCGCTAACTTTCAACACCTCGGTCACCGCCACTATTCGAACTAAGAGTGACGAACCCGTCTACTCCAGATTATACCCCTATCCCATGGGGGCAGCAGACTTTGTTAAAAACGAGATCAAGGAGCTGCTGAGCAATGGCATAATAAGGCCTTCCAGATCCCCATACAACAGCCCTGCTTGGGTAGTTGACAAAAAAGGGACTGACGGTAACGGCATCAAAAATAAGCGCTTGGTAATCGACTTTAGGAAACTAAATGAACAAACAATTGCTGACCGCTACCCTATGCCAAGCATTCACCAGATATACTTGGCCGAGAAGGACCGGGAAAAAACCTCTTTCTCAGTTAACGGAGGGAAATACGAGTTTTGCCGATTACCTTTCGGATTAAAAAACGCAGGTAGCATATTCCAAAGAGCCATCGATGATGTGCTAAGGGAAGAAATAGGCAAGATATGTTACGTCTATGTCGATGACGTCATTGTATTTTCAGAAAACGAAACCGAACATGTTAAGCACATCGATAAAGTGCTTAAGCGACTGCTCGAGGCCAACATGAAGGTAGCACGAGAAAAGACTAAATTCTTTAAAGAAAGCGTAGAATTCTTAGGCTTCATAGTCAATAGGGGGGGAACGAAATCAGACCCTGAAAAAGTCAGGGCAATACAAGAGTTCCCCGAACCCAAAAATCTGTTTAGCCTTAGGTATTTCCTCGGCCTGGCGAGCTATTACAGAAGCTTTGTGAAGAATTTTGCCTCCATTGCCAGGCCTCTCACTCATATTCTCAAAGGGGAAAACGGTACAGTGAGTAAAAACATGTCGAAAAAAGTTCCTGTTACATTTGATGAAACCCAGCGCAATGCGTTTGATCACCTGCGTAACATCCTAGCATCAGAAGATGTCATTTTGACGTACCCCGATTTCAAATTACCATTTGACCTAACCACCGATGCTTCAGGCAGTGGTATAGGCGCGGTATTGTCCCAGAACAAGAGGCCCATCACCATGATCTCTCGTACGCTGAAAGACTGCGAATTGAACTACGCCACCAACGAGAGGGAATTGTTGGCGATAGTCTGGGCAATAGGCAAACTTCAAAATTACCTATACGGTACCAAAGAGGTAAGGATCTTTACAGATCACCAGCCCCTCACATACGCGGTATCTGAGAAAAACACCAACGCTAAGATTAAGCGATGGAAAGCATTTATTAATGAGAACAACGAGAAAATATTTTACACACCGGGAAAACAAAACCTGGTAGCGGACGCGCTATCTCGGCAACCCCTGAACAACTTAGAGGCTGAGGCCCAGTCCGATGCAGCAACGGGGCATAGTGAGCTTTCCCTTTCGTACACTATAGAAACCACAGACAAACCTCTGAACTGCTTCAGAAACCAAATTATTTTGGAAGAAGCAAACCAACCGCTTCGGCGAGACTTCATAATCTTCGGAAATAGAACTCGCCATATCATTAACTTTAATGACAACGACTCGCTTGTAGAATCCGTTAAAGAAATTGTCAACGCCAATGTCGTGAACGCGATTCACTGTGATTTCCCTACCCTGGCGCGTATTCAACACGCCTTGAGGCAGGAGTTTCCTGCGACAAAGTTTTGGCATTGTAAAGCCTTCGTCAGTGATATTACCAACGTCAATGAACAGCTTGAAATCACTAACACCGAGCACAATCGCGCCCATCGGGCTGCACAAGAGAACGCTAAACAAATCCTCCGGGATTATTACTTCCCGAATTTGTCTAAACTAGCTAGCGAAGTGGTCGCAAATTGCAAAGTCTGCAATAAAGCCAAATACGACCGCCATCCTAAGAAACAGGTATTAGGAAATACCCCTATACCTTCATACGTTGCAGAAATGTTGCATATCGACATATTTTCCACTGACAGAAAAATCTTCTTAACCTGTATTGACAAATTGTCCAAATTCGCCATCGTACAACCCTTAGTCTCTAGGGCAATCATCGATGTACGAGCCCCTATTCTCCAATTGGTAAACTTCTACCCAAATATCAAAACCATATACTGCGACAACGAAGCCTCTTTCAACTCTGAGACAATCACGTCGTTGCTTAAAAACCAATACAGCATCGATGTTGTCAATGCACCACCGCTACACAGTAGCTCCAATGGCCAAATTGAAAGGTTTCACAGTACACTGGCAGAAATCGCCAGATGCCTCAAGATTGATAAAAAAATAGAGGATACTGTGGAATTGATCTCACGGGCTACGATAGAATACAACAGGTCGCTACATTCGGTCACAAAGTTTAGACCAGTGGAGGTTATCCACGCTGGCAATGACGAGATCATGTTGGCAATCAAAGATAGAATTGACAAGGCACAACAAGCTAACCTGGACAGAATTAACCCTTCTAGACAAAACCGAATCTTTGAAGTTGGTGAAAAAGTACACCTACGTAACAACAAAAGGTTAGGTAACAAATTGACTCCGCTTTATTCAGAAGAGTGTGTGGAAGCAGATCTGGGAACATCTGTTCTCATTAGGGGGAGGGTGGTCCATAAGGACAATATCAAATAGGCATTTCAGCTGCCACATTCACCCTTATATTAAACACTCACCATTTGCTATAATTTCCACAGGCTTGCCGTAATATCCATCATACTTCTAACCACCGCAAGCGCGCGAGTCACCGACTTCTCGCATGCAAAATACATCCCAGTGTTAGACGGGAATGTATTAGTATGGGAACAGTATGGCCTGATTAGGCACTCGACAAATCTGTCTGAGTTTTCTAGCATAATTGACTCTACAGTCAGAATGCTTGAACTGTTCCCACAGTCCCACATGAGGAAACTTCTGAAAGTCGACATCAACCATGCACAGAATATGCTGGATGAAATTACCGTGCACCGTAGAATGGCCAGGAGCCTGGATTTCCTGGGCTCGGCACTCAAGGTCGTGGCGGGCACGCCCGACGCGGAGGACCTCTTTAGAATCAAAACTAACGAAGCAGCCCTAATAGAGGCAAACAGTAGGCAGGTAGTAATAAACACAGAAACGCAAAACCATATTAACCAACTCACAGACACAGTAAACAGAATCCTCAAGGAGAAAAGGGACGGGTTGGTTGACGCCGGCCACCTTTTCGAGACCCTCTTAGCCAGAAATAGAATACTAATTTCAGAAATACAAAATTGCATGCTCACGATCACACTCGCAAAAAACAATATGATAAATCCAGTTATTTTTAATCACAATGACCTTAAATCTATCTTCGACGAACAGCTCACAGAGGTCCCCATAGTTAGTCTTATGGATGTATCTAAGATTAAGATTTTTCAATCTAATATTTTTATCCATGTAATTGTTCAATATCCTAAAGTTAAGTTTGTTTGTAAAAAAGTCCTGCTCTTTCCTGTTGCTCACTACCATACCATGTTACAAATTGAAGAAAACGTCTTGGCGGAATGTGATGACGGAGTCCTAGCAGTTTCAGATTGCGCGTCTACCAACTTGGCCACGTTCTGCAAAAAGGCGGTTCACGACACCTGCGCCAGACAGTTACATGCTGGCGGTGTGGCTACATGCCGGACGCAGCCCAGCAATCTAGATCCCCTTACAATCGTGGACGATGGAGTAATAATCGTCAATGATAAATTTACGAGGATTACTATCGATGACGGGCCTACAACAACCGTAATAGGGACTCACCTTATTACCTTCGAACGAAAGGCAGTCATCAACGGCTCAGTGTATTTGAACCTCAATTACGCTGTCGATAAGAGCCCTGGAATCGCGGCCTCCCCATTGATCAACATCACCGGCCATGATCAAATACTGAGTCTGCCGCTATTACAGCGGATGAACGAGCACAACCTGCGGCTGATGCAGGAGCTCAGAGAGGACGTGTCCGCGGGAGGTGCACCAAAAATCTGGTTCGTCGTGGGAGTCGCCGTTAGCTTCACGTTATGCGGCTTAGTCCTGCTGCAACAACACTGCAGGCGCAAGCGGGAGACATCCCAGTTGCAAAAATCCATTGACGAATTGGCTGTCACCGAGGACGGCGTCTAATTTAAGGGGGGAGTAGTTAACAACGAACTCCCAGGTTAGCATCAGCAGGCCTATTTTATTCCTCCTATGAATATTAATCATTTTATTACCCATGATTTATTAATATTAAGCATTTAATATTATAATTATTACTCCACTCATGTATGGTCCACCCTAATTGGGCCGAGAGCTGAGCCAACATATCGCGCCTTTATGGGCCGTGGCTTTGTCCCATTGGCTAGCAGCGATCGTATGACTTCTGCAAAATGTGCATGGTCAGCGGTCTGCCACGGGCATCCGGTCATGCATGAGCTTTTGTTAGTTCTTAAGTTCAGTTCTGATTTTACATTCAATTAATAAAGAGCACAAGCTCATATATCGAAACTCCGGCACTTAGCCGTTAAACCCTTTTATTGCTAAATATACCGGCTGAGTCTCTAGGCCAGCGGTATTGAAGGACAGTCTCCTTCCAACGTATTCATCCTATCTCATCATAGGAACAGGACGGCCAACCGGCCCCCACTGGACAACTAGCAACGGCCAACCGGCTACTCCCACGCCACTTGATAACTTATATATTTAAAATGTTTAAAAATTGTTCAATTTGCTGGAGTACTATGAAATAAAAATCTGTTGCTGCTTCATCTACCGAAGCTGAAGGAGTAAGGGAAGCATTATGGCTAAAATCATTCATATGGCCAAAAAATCATTCATATGGCTAAAATCATTGAAATGAAATGACATTAGAATTAAATGGTCCCATAGTAATTTTCGAGGATAACCAAGGTTGTATAAGTATAGCCAATAATCCCACTTGCCACAAGAGAACTAAGCACATAGACATCAATTATCATTTTACCAGAGAACAAATTGAAAACAAACTAATTTGGGGTAAGTATCTTTCCACAAATTTACAATTGGCTGATATTTTGACAAAGCCACTATTAACTGCCATGTTCACTGCACTGCTGGTATCGCTGGGGCTAACCGTATCTGAATGAGAAAAATGAATTTTTATATGAAGTTCTGAATCTTTTATATATATGTCGGCGCATAAGATAGTGTATGTGCTAGAATATTTCACAAGAATAGTAATTCCATCAGTTTGGGAAATCAATGGTATTTCATCATATTGCATTATGTGTAAGAATATTCCAGAAGAATAGTAATTTCATCATTTTGCGGAAATTATTGGTATTTCATAATATTGCATTATTGCATACTGCGTTGCTATTGGTCGGCTGTATTTTTCTGTATTCTCCCGTTTCAGCGCGGCGGCAGCGTGTGGTCGCTGTCGCCGAGTGTGGTTCGAAGGTTAGCACGGAGAAGAAGTGAGTGACACAACTTAATTGTGTGTAGACCTTCGTTGCCTTCGAAACTCGCTGCGTGAAATGGAAAATAATAATTGTGCTCCGACATCATAAGTGGGATCTGGCTCGCTACCTAACACCAATAATGGGCCGTGGAGCGTTTTAATGGAAATGCAAAATAAAAACTTGATCGAACTTGTTTAAGCAATAAAATCAACGGCATCCGAAACAACAAACAAAAATACTGTGGTGTTACCTAAATTCAACGCGGATATTTTGGCTGAATCAACTATAAAAGGCAGCGCGTTAGTTATGGCTTTAAGTGCAGCGATGGAAGGAAGCGCGTCGCAGTGGTTTGCTCAAATATGCTATCCGGAAATAACTTGGGCCGAGTTTAAGGAACTTTTCGTGCAACGTTTTGCTAGTGTGGAAACTCCAGCGGCTATGTTTTTAGCAATGCTAGCAGATTGTCCAACTGACGGCGAATGTCTCTCCAATAATGCTAGTCGCATGATGACGTCGCTTATTACGAAGTGGCGTGAGATGGATGTGGAGGAAATAGCTGTTTCTGTGACGCTTGCTAAGTTGAATCAAGTAGATAGCAGGCTGCAACGATTAACATTTACTTCAAATGTGCGCACAAGAAGTGAATTACAAACTGAGCTTAAAGCATTTACCTTTAATAAACGAAAGAAAACTCCGCAAGAACAAATGCCTCCAGCTGATATAAAGCGCCAGCGACTTTCAACAATGAGATGCCATTTCTGTGGAAAACTCGAACACAAGATGATCGAATGTAGAGCTAAACAGCAGCAGCAATTTTCATCTAATGCCAAGGACAGCAACGACAGGAACCCTTTTGGTCACCGTCAAAAATCGGATGTGACTTGTTTTAATTGTGGCGCGGTCATATTTCAACACACTGCAGCAAGCCCAAAAAGGACAAGGCACGCATCAAGAGAAAAGGTTGGAACTATGCGAGGTTGTTGAACCCAAGGGAGAGATGGTTCATCAAGGCGAGACATTTTCAACAACGTTTGACTCTGGAGCGGAATGTTCTTTAATTAAACAAAAGCTAAGTAGCAGATTAGTTGGTAAAAGAATTAACCATGTAGTGATGTTGAAAAGTATTGGCTATGGTAGTATTTGTAGCACATTGCAGATACGTAGTAACGTAATAATTAACAATCATTGTATCGAAATATTGTTTCATGTCTTGAATGACATATATCTGAAAAATGACATAATTTTTGGTCAGAAAGTATTGTTTCCAGAATTTAATGTTATAATATCACCTGGTAAATTTGAAATTGTCAGAGCAAAAACTGTAAACTATTGTTCTAATAATGAGAAATTTTCTGAGTTAAATACTGATCTTGTTGGTGAAAACAGAGATAAACTAAAAAGTTTAGTGGAAAAATACTCAAAATCTTTTATTACCGGAATTCCATTGACCAGAGTTAGCTCAGGAGAAATGAAAATTAAATTAGTTGACCCAAAAAGAACTGTTCAAAGACGACCGTATAGACTTAGCCCAAATGAAAGGGAATTAGTGCGAGACAAAATTAATGAATTATTAAAGTGTAACATTATAAAACTAAGCTGTTCACCTTTTGCAAGTCCCATAATGTTAGTCAACAAAAAGGACGGCTCTCATCGTTTGTGTGTTGATTATAGAGAATTAAATTCTAATACGGTATCAGACAGATACCCCTTGCCCCTTTTATCAGACCAAATAGCTAGACTTCAGGGAGCGAAATATTTTTCATGTCTGGACATATTATATACCATATATTATAATATATTATAATATTTGATATAATTTGATATAATAATATAATATATTTGATATTATCAAATTCCATTACAACCAGATTCAGTAGAGTGTACAGCTTTTGTCACCGCAGATGGACAATATGAATTCTTGGCAATGCCGTTTGGGCTCAGAAATGCTCCATCTGTTTTCCAGCGTACAGTGATGCAGTACAGATGCAGTGATGATACAGTGATGATCTCGGAGACCTTGCAAATAAATTTGTAGTCGTTTATATGGACGATGTCATGGTGGCTGCTTTAACGAAAAGTGAAGCTTTAGAAATGTTGCAGATTACTCTTGATTGTCTGACAAAAGCTGGATTTTCATTCAATATAAATAAATGTTCTTTTTTAAAGTCAAAAGTTCTATATTTGGGATACGAAGTGAGTGCAGGTGAAATCCGGCCAAATTCGCTTAAAATTGCAGCGTTAACTGCTTTACCACCTCCTCAGTCGGTCCCTGCATTGCGACAATTTATAGGATTAGCGTCTTACTTTCGACAATTTATGCAAGGATTTTCTTGTTTTATGAAGCCGTTATATATTTTGACTTCAGAAAGGAATGAATTTATTTGAAAGCCAGAGCACAAAGAAATAAGACAAAAGGTTATTTCTATTCTTACCCAGAAGCCAGTTTTAGTAATTTTTGATCCGCAGCATCCCATCGAGTTGCATACAGATGCAAGTTCTCGTGGATACGGTGACATCTTATTACACAAAACTAACAACAAGTCTCATGTCGTTGAATATTTTAGTAAGGCAGCTTCTCCGGCTAAGTCACGTTACCACTCATATGAACTGGAGACTCTTGCTTTTGTTTTAGCAATAAAACATTTTCGCCATTATTTACTGGGTAGAAACTTTGTTGTCTTTACTGACTGTAACTCTCTTAAGCCCTCAAGGACAAAACATGACCTATCTCCTACAGTACAGAGATGGTGGTCTTATTTACAATCATTTACATTTGATTTACAATATAGGGAAGGCAAACGAATGGCGCATGTTGACTTCTTTTCAAGAAATGTGCCTTCAGCTGATTTGAGTATTACAACTCCCAAAGTTTTTGAAAAACGAATTAATTTGGCTGAAATATCAAGTAATTGGCTTTTGGCTGAACAGCGTCAAGATTTCGAAATAGTGAATATTGTAAATAAATTGAAAGACAATTCCCTGGCTGAGGACGTTGCAAAAATTTATGAGTTAAGAGGAGGAATATTATATAGAAAAATTCAGCGAAATAGTAGAACTCGATCGTTATCAATTGTTCCAAAGGTATTTAGATGGTCTGTTATAAACCAAATTCATGAGTCAATCATGCAATTGGGATGGGAAAAGTCGTTAGACAAGGCCTATGACTATGACTATGTTCAATAACATGTCTAAATATATTCGAAATTCGTGAAACTGCATTACGTGTAAAATGTCAAAAACCTCCTCGGGCAAAATTCAAGCTAGCCTTCATCCAATACCAAAAGTAAATATCCCTTGGCACACTGTTCACATCGACATAACTGGAAAGTTAAGCGGCAAGTCTGATCAGAAAGAGTATATCAACGTTCAAGTAGATTGTAACGAACTGATTTTCTTTATTTCGCTCGCTACTGGTTGCAGCGGCTAGCTCAGAGAGTTTGTGTGTTTGTCCCACCAAATTTATGATTTGTGTTATTGCCCGACCAAGGAAACGCAATAGGTTCTTAATATAGTCGTTTATTCCGCTGTTTCTTATATTATATTCCGGAGATCTTCTACTCCTGCGGCGCTTCTCTTGCAACGCCTTGCCTCCGTGGTACCGCTGGCTCCTTGACGTGGACGACGTGTCGGCCCGGCCGGGACTAGGATGTTATGGGCACGGTGTATCGTCCTGGGGCGAGGCTATGCTCGTCCTGGAACCACCTGTACCGACCACTGACTCCACTGTCCTTCCACCACCACCACCCGCCGGTCGGTCTGGTTTTAAGATGTTATGGGGGTAGGGTGTATCGTCCTGTGCGAGGCAACGCTCGTCCTGGGACCACCTATACCGACCACTGACTCCACTGACCCTTAAGTACACGTCGGGTTCTTGCCTTAGCTTCTGAAGGTCCTTCTGCCGGCCGGAATGGATTTAGGATGTTATGGTGCAGGGTGTATCGTCCTTGGGCGATGCAAAGCTTGTCCTGGGACCACCTTTGCTAGCCACTGACTCCAATGATCCTTACGACACGTCAGATCCTTCTCCTCCACTCCCAGGATCTCCACTTGCTTGTGGTGATTCGCCCTTCTGAGTCCTTCGGGCTTCTTGCCGCCCGATGCTTGCACTGCTCCTTTTCTTTTCGCTTGACCGCGCGTTCACACTTCCGAGATCCTTCTGGTACCACTCCGACGCTCGGACTCCTTCCGCACGCGATCTCACTGTCTCATTCACTGTCTCCTACTCCTCCGCCTTCAGACCCCGTTCCGATGGGCGCCGACCGCGCGACTCGCGCCGGTATTCTCCTCGACTATCCTCGCGTACGTACTCCTCGCGTGTTGAGACTGACTGCCTCGAGCTGCACTTGCGCCGTCCCTTTATAGGCCGCGGGGATCCCGTTATTTCCCCTTTTTCGCACGGCCCGCTCGGGTACAAGGTCCAACAGTTGTACCGTTAGTTCACGGTGCGTCCTCTTTGTGCACGCACAGTTACCGGTCGACCTCTGTGCCCTTGGTCAACTCGAGTCCAAGGTCCAGAGCGGTGCGTCTTCTTTGTGCCTGTCCGACATCCGCACCGTTACCGTTCGACCCCTGTGCCCTTGGCCGGCTCGAGTCCAAGACCTAACGGGGTACCGTTAATTCACGGTCTCTCCGCTTTGCGCTGGCCGCCTTGCATCGCGGCTGCTGCTAGGCCACTCCCCTACACGAGGTTTGTGGGGAGTTTTAAGATTCCTCACATCTCCCCCTTCCTTCGTAAGTAACAGCCTTGGCGTCTCAGCCTAGTAGACCCTGTCGTTTAGCATCTCGACGTGGCATCTTGATCCTTCACCTAAACCTCTATGAACTCCTCTCGTCGACCTGCACCTTCTTGATCTCGGCCCGGCAGTCTCAGCCTAGGAACAGGGTTCCTCCTGCACACGCTCCTGCTCCTGCGCGTGTGTAGCTGCTTCTCCTGGCTTCTGCTTGTGCCGGACTCCGTCTTCTGTTCGCAAATTGAAGGGTACTATACTCTGTATCGTCTTCCCCCTTCCTCTTTTACAAAATCTACTCCGACCGTAGACTCCTCCTGCTCCTCCTGCTCCTTTGAATAGGTCTCCTCCATGCTGGCTCCTTGATCAGGACAATCACGTTGGGCGCCAGATGTAACGAACTGATTTTCTTTATTTCGCTCGCTACTAATTGCAGCGGCTAGCTCAGAGAGTTTGTGTGTCCGTCCCACCAAATTTATGATTTGTGTGATTGCCCGACCAAGGAAACGCAATAGGTTCTTAATATAGTCGTTTATTCCGCTGTTTCTTATATTATATTCCGGAGATCTCCTACTCCTGCGGCGCTTCTCTTGCAACGCCTTGCCTCCGTGGTACCGCTGGCTCCTTGACGTGGACGACGAGTCGGCCCGGCCGGCGCTATGCTCGTCCTGGAACCACCTGTACCGACCACTGACTCCACTGTCCTTCTCGAACCCGCTGCGTCGCAGTCGTCTCCGCTAGAACATCACCCGCCGGTCGGTCTTGGTTTAGGATGTTATGGGGGTAGTGTGTATAGTCCTGGGCGAGGCAACGCTCGTTCTGTGACCACCTATACCGACCACTGACTCCACTGACCCTTAAGGACACATCGGGTTCTTGCCTTAGCCACTCCCCTACACGAGGTTTGTGGGGAGTTTTAAGACTCCTCACAAGATGCCTTTACTAAATTTGTTTATTTAACTCACACGCATAAAATTGACGCAGAGAATTGCGTAAGTGCAGTGACGTCGGCTATATCTCTGTTTGGAGTACCAAATCGCATTATTGCAGATCAGGGTAGTTGTTTTGCCAGCAGTAGATTTAGTGATTTCTGTGAGCAACAGAAAATAAATTTGCACTTGATTGCGACTGGTGCAAGTAGAGCAAATGGTCAAGTAGAACGCATTATGAGCACCTTAAAAAACTTACTAACCGCAGTCGAGACATTAGGTGAGGTTCAGTTAGCATTAAACTGTACGGTTAGTCGAGTGACAAAGGCAAGCCCTTTAGAATTGTTTATTGGCTAAGTTGCTCGGCCGTTGGGGTTGGTTCCACCTTGCGATGAGGTAGATGAGGTTGATCTAGCAGAAGTAAGAGCACGTGCAATTCAGAGTATTTCAGCTGCAGCAGCATATAACAAGGTGTAATTTGATAAAAACAAAGCTAAAGTTGATAATGTCAAGTCGGAGATTTTGTATTGTTAAAGAATGAAGAGAGGCATCAAACAAAATTAAGCCCGAAGTTCAGAGGGCCTTTTCAAATAACTGAATTGTTAGACGGAGACAGATATATGCTCAGGTCACTGACAAACAATAGAAAATATAAATATGGTCACGAATAGCGAAATAATTGAAGCTGTTGAAAGAGACAGTAGAGAAATTATTGAAGCTGTTGAAAGAGAGAGCGAAATTATTGAAGCTGTTGAAAGGTACAGTATGTATGCCTGAAGGGCTAGTAATGAAATTTGTAATTATAATGTAAGCACAAGTGCAAGGCAAATGTCTTGATCATGGCGTGTTGCGCATTAGATATGAATATGAAGAAAATGAATTCTGTTAAAGAAAAGAAGTTTGTATTGGAAATTTAAATTTGAAAATTTGATTTGTTAATTTGCTAATATTTTTTTAAAATGATGTAAAAATAGTTTTACAATAAAACGATAGAGAACGAATCATTTTGGTAATATTTCACGAGGACGTGTAAAGGTTAGGATGGCCATGTTTTTTTTTTTTTTTTTTTAATTCGTTTATTGAAACCTTATGGTAAACTATATACAATAAAAACATAATAACGTTTAGGAGGGCAAGTCCAGGACTCCCCGCGGTATGGCCGTGAAGCATTGCTTCGCGAGGACTGTCGGGATTTGCTCACTCGTGGACCCTCCTGGCTCTCTCGGCTCTTCTGAGCTCGGTGGTTATCGCTGCGGCGAAGCTGTTGACCGCTTGCCATTCCGCCTCCCCCTGCAGCATGAATGGGACTAGGTTGTCCGCATTCAGTCTGCCGCGTCTCTTCCAGAGAGCTCCGTTCCCTAGCGTATTTAACGCACGAGAAGAGAACGTGCTCAGCTGATTCGCTCCGACCACCTCCGCACCATGGACAGTCATCCGCTTCCTCGTGTCCAAAGCGCTTCAGGTAGCTGCGAAAGCAACCGTGCCCGCTGATCAGCTGCGTTAGGTGGAACGTGATATCGCCATGCTTCCGCTCTAGCCACGGCTTGAGATTGGGTATCAGCTGCTGCGTCCAGCGACCCTTAGGCTCGTTGGTCCACCTGAGCTGCCATGTCTCCAGGGTGTGCTGTCTTGCTTCAGCTCGTATTGCTTTCTTGGCGCCGGGGGAGAGTCTTCGACCGTGGGTTTGGTTGAAGACCACTTCGTTTTCCTGCGCTAACAGGTCCAGAGGCGGTATCCCTGCGATCACCAACGCCGCCGCGTTGGACACTGTTCTGAAGGCGCAGCAGACACGTAGGGCCGAAAGTCTGTGGGTAGCATTTAGGCCCTGGGCGTAGCTTTCGGTGCCAAGCGCTTTTGCCCACACCGGGGCGGCATATAGCATGGTCGCTCGGGTGACGCTCGTCAGGAGCCTTCTGCTCGCCTGTTTTGGGCCTCGGGTGTTCCACATTATGTTTGATAGCGCCCGATTAACTCCTGCTGCTTTCGTGCTAGCGTAGGCAAGGTGTTCTCGGAACGAAAGCCTGGTGTCAATCATGACTCCCAGGTACTTGATTGCCCGAGAGGAGGACACCTTGGTACAGCCTACTTCGACCGTGGCCGTCTCTACCGCTTTCCTTGAGCTAATCAGGACAGCCTCAGTCTTCTCCGGCGCCAGCTCTAGCCCCATTGAACCGAGCCAATGTTCAATGGCCCTGATGTTTTGGTTACAGCTTTCTTCGGCCTTGCCGGGGTACTTGTCGACAACGAGCAAGGCCACGTCGTCCGCGAAGCTTACGATCTCGCTCCTCCCGACCAGCGGTAGGCGAAGTATTCCGTCGTACATGATGTTCGACAGAAGCGGGCCGAGGACCGAGCCTTGCGGGACTCCACCGGTGACCTGGTGCCTGAAGACGCCTTCCGACGACTCGCACAGTAGGACCCGATCAGAAAAATAGCTGCGGATGATCCTGACTAGGTAGGCTGGGACGCTGAAGCCATTTAATGCTTCTAGGATCCGGTCCCATCTCGCTGTGTTGAAGGCGTTCCTGATGTCTAGAGTGACCATGAGGCAGTACTCTTTGCTACCACCCTTCCATCTGGTGCCGTCGATTGCTTGGGCCGCAACTTCGACCACTCTGTTGACAGCGTCGACGGTGGACCGCGCTTTCCTGAATCCAAACTGGGACCGTGAGAGGTAACCCGCGTCGGCGATAGCCCTCTCTAGCCGAATGCACACCAGTTTCTCCAGGAGCTTGCCGGTTCCATCGATGAGGCATATTGGCCGGAACGATGAAGGCTCCTCGGGTGGTTTCCCTGGTTTTGGGAGGAGAAGCAGCTTTTGGATTTTCCAGCAACTCGGGAAAACTCCTTCCTCCAGGCACTTGGTGAATGCCTTCGCAAACGAGTCTGGCTGGAGGTAGAGAGCAAGCCGAAGCGCCCTGATCGGGATGCCGTCGGGTCCGGGGGCCTTGCCGTCCTTCAGCAGTTTTGCCAGCTCTCGGATCTCATCACTGCTGACCGTGGCGTCGGGTTCGACGTGGTCCGTGGTAGGATGGCCATGTCGGCGCATACATTTGTAAGCTAGTGTATGTGCTAGAATATTTCACTAGAATAGTAATTTCATCATATTGGGAAATCAATGTTATTTCATCATATTGCATTATTGCAGACTGCGTTGCGTGTGGTCACTGTCGCCGAGTGTGGTTCGAAGGCTAGCACGGAGAAGAAGTGAGTGACACAAATTAATTGTGTGTAGACCTTCGGTGCCTTCGAAATTCGCTGCGTGAAATGGAAAGTAATCATTGTGCTATACTTATTAAGTCATTTGACTTAATATGATGTATGTAATTGAACCATTTTTATTATTTAAAATGCGCATTATATTCAGCTTTCAGTAAAATTTTTTTTTTTTGGTCTTTTCCAATTTGATATTTTTAAAAAGCGCGCACTTTTGGGTGGGAAGAATAGCGCGCCATCATCATATTGCTACGAAATTGGCCACAACTCCCAATATGTAAATTCGTTTCTTCGATCAGAATTGATTTCGGCACGGAAATCGTCTTCTAGCACAACACGCTCACATTTACTCGTTCACGTCTCTTGTTTTTACTCACACAAGCAAGAAAATTCTATTTTTAGATTTCTTACGCTCCCAGCGTAAGCGAGCGGAAAGAGAGCAAATTTTGCCTTCACCAAAAAAGTGGCTCCATAGTGCCAAACCAATATATGGCCGTTACGCATCTTGTTATTCTAGTGTCTTTGGTTAAATGTTTCTGGTGTTATTTCAAATGATAATTTGGTGTTTCCATGTTCTGTTTTTTTTTGCGATATTACATATTTCACATTCGTTTACAATATTTTGATTTAAAGATGCTTATGTTTTTTTCTATACTGGGTGCAAGAGCTCTTTATGACTTTTAAGTATAACTTCCTTGAATTGTGCATATGTAATGAGATTTATTATTTTTTTTGTAGATCTCATGACTTTTGAAACATCTTTGCAGTTTCATGTCTGGTTTTTAATATTATCGAGCCAAACTAAAGGTTGGTGATCACTAAGGATCTGAAATTTACGACCAAAAAGATAGGACCTGAAGTATTTAGTGGCCCAGGCAATAGCTAAAAGTTCTTTTTCTATTGCCGAATAGTTAAGTTCATGTTCAATGAGAGAGCGGCTAGCGTAACAGACAGGTTTATGTTCCTGTGATAATACAGCACCTAGAGCAACATTGCCGGCGTCTGTGGTTAATAAGAATGTTTTTTCGAAATTTGGGTAAATTAATATTGGTTAGGGCATAATATAAAATTTTAATTTTTCGACGGCATATAAATAATCGGTATCTTTAAAATTTATAACGGAACCTTTTTTTAATTTTTGTCTTAAGGGTTTAGCAATTTTTACGAAGTTAGGTATACACATTTTTCGAGTTGTACCTTTAGATTAGCTTCTTGTAGTTTAGTATTTACTTTACGTAGAGATAACAGGTCTTCTTCCAATGAAATGGAAAAACTATTAAATTGTCCATGTAAACTAAACAATCTTTGTAAATTAGGTCTCCTAATAGATTGTTGATGCAGCGTGAACTGTTGCAGGTGCGTTTTTAATACGAATGGCATTTGAGTGTATTCGTAATGTCCATTTTTTGTAGAGAAAGCTGTTTTCTGAATTGATCCATTTGGATCTGATGAAAACCTTTTTCTAAATCTATGGTTGTGAAGTATTGACACCTACCGAGCTAATCTAGTATTTCATCCATAGCTGGAATTGGGTATTTGTCATCAATAGTAATTTCGTTTAGTTTGCGATAGTCGATTAATATGCTGAACTTTGTTTTACCGGAAGCATCGCTTTTTTCGGTGAACAATAAGGTGAGTTTGATTTTTGAACGATGCCTTGTCAAATAATTTCTTTGATTTGTCGTAGGCTTTGTAACGAACACATTCATAGAGCGTTGTCCACCTCAACACACTCTGTCTACCAGACCCAGATGTTTTTATAAACCAAATTCATGAGTCAATCATGCAATTGGGATGGGAAAAGATGTTAGATAAGGCCTATGACTATTACTGGTTCGATAACATGTCTAAATATATTCGAAAATTCGTTGAAAACTGCATTACGTGTAAAATGTCAAAGACCTCCTCGGGAAAAATTCAAGCTAGCCTTCATCCAATTTGTTTATTTAACTCACACGCAAATGTTTGCCCGATATACGAGGCGTTGCTGGCGAGGGTGAAGGCTAGACATTAATGTTTAGCTTCATCCAAGCGAACTGTGGCCGAGGCCGAGGCCGAGCTGCGACCATCGAGCTCGGAGTCCGACTCAGGAGATCGGAGTCTATGTTCGCGCTGGTGCAGGAGCCGTATCTCGGCGGGGACGGAATGGATGTGCTGCCTGAAGGAATGAGAATTTTCATCGATAGGTATGTCTGGTCGTGAAAGGGAGTTTTGGCTCAATCTTCCTTTGCGCCGCATACTGCCAGTATGATGCACCTCTGGAACCGTACATCCGGTACATGGATGCGGTCCTGCTGCAGGCCAGCAGAACCCCCGCAATCCTGGGCCTCGACGCGAATGCAGTGTCCCCATGTGGCTTAGCAAACTCTCTCGTCATGCCGAGGGCAAGCTAACTACAGACGGGGTGAGCTGCTGTCAGAGTGGATGCTGGAGGCAAGAGTCGCCGCCCTAAACCAGTCAACAGAGGTGTACACGTTCGATAATTACAGAGCTACAAGCGATATCGACGTGACAATCGTCAATGAGGCAGCATCTATGTGGGCCACATATGAGTGGAGAGTGGACGAGTGGGAATTGAGTGACCACAACATCATTACTGTTGTGGCCGAACCAACTACCGCGCGCGCAGTTGAGAGCATAGCTCCTGTGCCGTCCTGGAACTTCTCCAATGCACGTTGGCGATTGTTCAAGGAGGAAATGGTGAGTAGAGCAGCCGAACTTCCGGAAAACTTCTCAGAGTCGCCGTTGGACCAGCAAGTTTCGACCCTGCGCAGTATAGTACATAATGTATGTGATATTGCGCTGGGAAGAAAGTCCATCCGATTGCCCAACAGGAGAGCACGTTGGTGGACTGCCGACCTCTGTGATGCAAGGCGCGAAGTCCGGAGACTTCGTCGCCTACTTCAAAATGGAAGGCGTCATGATGATGATGCCGCAATAGAGCGTGTATTGGTCGACCTGAGGCGGGCCTCAGCCAACTACAAGAAGCTCATTTGGAGGGCGAAAATGGATGAGTGGAAACGCTTCGTGGAGATCATGCCGACGACCCATGGGGGCGCGTCTACAAGATTTGCCGAGGCCGCAGGAAGTGCACGGAGATTGGGTGCCTCCGCGTGAATGGCGAGATGATCACCGATTGGGGTGACTGTGCACGAGTGCTCCTCCGCAATTTCTTCCCAGTTGCGGAGTCCGAAGCACCGACTGCCATCGCGGAGGAAGTCCCACCGGCCCTCGAAGTATTCGAGGTTGATGCATGTGTTGCCCGGTTGAAGAGCAGGCGCTCTCCCGGCTTGGACGGCATTAATGGCACTATCTGCAAGGCAGTCTGGCGCGCCATACCCGAGCACCTTGCATCGTTGTTTTCCCGATGCATCCGATTAGGATACTTTCCCGCTGAGTGGAAGTGCCCACGAGTTGTCTCGCTGCTCAAAGGGCCAGATAAGGACAAATGTGAGCCCTCCTCATATAGAGGAATATGCCTGCTACCAGTCTTTGGTAAGGTGCTCGAGGCCATCATGGTGAATCGTGTGAGAGAAGTTCTTCCGGAAGGCTGCAGATGGCAATTTGGATTTCGCCAAGGACGATGTGTGGAGGATGCTTGGAGGCACGTGAAGAGCAGTGTTTGTGCCAGCCCGGCGCAATACGTGCTCGGCACATTCGTGGACTTCAAAGGAGCATTCGACAACGTCGAATGGAGTGCTGCACTCCGCCGACTAGCCGACTTGGGATGCCGGGAGATGGGCTTGTGGCAGAGCTTTTTCTCCGGCCGAAGAGCAGTGATCCGAAGCAGTTCCGGTACTGTGGATGTACCGGTAACTAGAGGCTGCCCGCAGGGGTCAATCAGTGGCCCATTTATCTGGGACATACTGATGGATGTACTGCTTCAGCGTCTCCAGCCGTATTGCCAGCTGAGTGCATACGCGGATGACTTGCTGCTTCTCGTCGAGGGAAATTCCCGAGCTGAGCTAGAGGAAAAAGGTGCAGAGCTGATGTCCATCGTAGAAGCGTGGGGAGCGGAAGTTGGCGTTACCGTCTCGACCAGCAAGACGGTAATAATGCTGCTGAAAGGTGCCTTGAGACGTGCGCCTACGGTGAGGTTTGCTGGAGCGAACCTTCCGTATGTGCGTAGCTGTCGGTACCTTGGCATCACGGTCAGTGAAGGAATGAAATTCCTCACGCACATAGCTTCGCTTCGCCAGCGGATGACCGGAGTCGTTGGAGCATTGGCGCGTGTGCTTCGAGCCGACTGGGGCTTCAGTCCTCGAGCCAGGCGGACCATATATGACGGACTCATGGCACCTTGTGTGCTGTTTGGTGCCCCGGTATGGTATGACACCGCTAAACAGGTAACCGCCCGGAGACGACTGGCCTCCTGCCACAGGCTAATCCTGCTTGGATGCTTTTCGGTATGCCGAACAGTGTCCACAGTGGCACTGCAGGTACTTGGCGGAGCTCCCCCGCTTGACTTGGCTGCTAAGTTTTTAGCGGTCAAGTACAAGCTGAAGCGTGGATACCCGCTGGAGGAGAACGACTGGCTATACGGCGAGGACACTACGTGTCTAAGCTGGAAGCAGAGGAAGACTCGCCTAGAGGAGTGCTTGCTGCAGAATTGGCAAAACAGATGGGATGACGACAGCGAACCAGGACGGGTGACGCACAAGTTCATCCCATACGTCACTCTCGCCTATCGAGATCCAAGCTTTGGATTCTCGATGAGGACGTCTTTCCTGCTGACAGGTCACGGGTCGTTTAACGCATTTTTGCAAGGGAGAGCCCTCAGCGATACCACTGCTTGCGCTTGTGGTGATCCATATGAGGACTGGATGCACATATTGTGCGCTTGTCCTCTATATGCAGATTTGCGAAACCTCGATGGACTTGGAGTGCAGCGCCTTGGCGAAAACTGGACCTTCAATAGAATCCTGGAAGATCAGCAGAGGATTCAACGGCTGGCAGCGTTTGCGGACGAGGTGTTCCGTAGGAGGAGGGGTATTTAGCCCAAAACTTCGCCGTGTGGTTAGCGGGCGAGAATACTTCCACAGCCCGCTATTGCTTGTCGTAAGAGGCGACTAATATAGCGACAGGTTCCTCTAACCATGCTTGTCGGAGCAAAAGGAGGAGGCCCACCGAGCCTCTCTTTCGGTACCACGGGTTGTGCTGCTCCAAGACTGCACATTGAGGTAGGCCCCCTGGTGGGAGTATCGTGGTGGCTGTGGTTGATACCCATATCGCGGGTAGAGCCTTCGTGTTCGACGTTTGAGTTACGGTGCTAGTTGCGCAAAACTCGGGTGCTGTGACCCAGAGATCAGTAGAGATTTTAGGTAGATCTCGCTCCTCAGCAAGGGGAGTGCTTGCCCGGCAAGCAAGTACTCGAATTGCTACCGGGGTGGTCGCTATGTACATAGCTATAGCGTATAGCGTATCCAGACTCATGCACCATGTTGATACATGCACCACTTGTGGGTGTTCAGGTGTCGTGGTTGTAATCCCTTCAGTGTGGAACACGCCACGTAAAACAAGTTCGGAGAGGTCCGAAAGTCACTGCAGCAGCATATAACAAAGCGCAATTTGATAAAAACACAGCTAAAGTTGATAGATGTCAAGTCGGAGATTTTGTATTGTTAAAGAATGAAGAGAGGCATTAAACGAAATTAAGCCCGAAGTTCAGAGGGCCTTTTCAAATAACTGAATTGTAAGACGGAGACAGATATATGCTCAGGTCACTGACAAACAATAGAAAATATAAATATGCCCACGATGACAGAAGAAAAATGCCAAATTGGCAAGTACCAGCAGAATTTGAAAATTGTAGCGAAGCTGTTGAAAGAGACAGTAGCGAAATTATTGAAACTGTTGAAAGAGACAGTAGAGAAATTATTGAAGCTGTTGAAAGAGACAGTAGCGAAATTATTAAAGCTGTTGAAAGAGACAGTAGCGTAATGATTGAAACTGTTGAAAGAGACAGTAGCGAAATTATTGAAGCTGTTGAAAGAGACAGTATGGATGCCTGAAAGGCTAACAATGAAATTTGTAAATTAATGTAAGCACAAGTGCAAGGCAAATGTCTTGATCATGGCGTTTTTCGCATTAGATATGAATATGAAGAAAATGAATTATGTTAAAGAAAAGAAATTTATAATTTGGAAATTTGATTTGTCAATTTGTTAAAATTTTTTTTAAATTATGTAAAAATAGTTTTACAATAAAATTATAGAGAACGAATCATTTTGGTAATATTTCACGAGGACGTGTAAAGGTCAGGATGGCCGTGTCGGCGCATAAGCTAGTGTATGTGCTAGAATATTTCACAAGAATAGTAATTCCATCATTTTGGGAAATCAATTGTATTTCATCATATTGCATTACGTGTTAGAATATTCCAGAAGAATAGTAATTTCATCATTTTGGGGAAATTATTGGTATTTCATCATATTGCATTATTGCATACTTTTTGTAGCTTTAGCATCTCCCGTTTCAGCGCGGCGGCAGCGTATGGTCGCTGTCGCCGAGTGTGGTTCGAAGGTTAGTACGGAGAAGAAGTGAGTGACACAAATTAATTGTGTGTAGACCTTCGGTGCCTTCGAAACTCACTGAGTGAAATGGAAAATAATATTTGTGCTCCGACATATATATATAACCATAATCAAAACAATTACTAGTCTAACTATTACTATGTTTATTTTAGTTAATCTTGTTAAGTTAATTCTTGTTAAGATAATTCTTGTTATTTGATTGAACTAAATGGGTTTTACTGGGTTTCCCCAATTCTTTGCAGCAAATGCTGGTTCAATAAAAGTAGCCCCAAAGAAAAAAGAAAATAATAAGAATACAACCATTAGAAAGCACGCGCACTAGTCTTAAAGTAATTTTTAATTTAATTAAATTTGTAATCAATTTGTATCAGTGTGATTTTTGAGGTGGCGTGTTGAAAATACAAAAGTCACTTTTATACAAAGTTGCGTGTATGTGGAGAGTGATGAAATGAGGAGGATCATGTACTCTCATGTACTCTGTCATTTTTGCCTCTCACATGCATGTTAGAGGGTAATCGATTCCATTCGCTTGCAGACAAAGAGACAGTGCAGTTCTATCGGTTGCTTAAATAAAATTATTATTGAACAGTTAGAACAATAAAAGTGTTTCACTATTTGGTTGATGGGCTGGCTTATAATATACATACTTAAACATATTATATTATATTAAATTCAATAATCATAAACTATGTTTTTTTAACGGCAATTCTTGATCAATAAAAATGTTTTTTAAATGATCTGTATTTTTACTCTGTATTTTAATGAAATCATCGTGATCCGGAGTTTCAGCTAACCATCTCCAAACAGTGCATAATTTGGTTTTCCTCATTAATCTAGTCGATATCAGCTGTGATAAAATTAATTCTATTAATTGCAGTTCGTAAGTAATTTCCCATTGTAAACTTTTATTTTTGCCATTTTTATATATCTTGATTCTAGATAGATTATTTCTTCATAAAAACTTATATTAGTTATAAGTCGGCATTTGATTCATAAGTAAGAACATCCTTTTCGTCCGAAATGGAAAAATTCGTGATTGGAGTATCAATTATTTCTGAGAGGGCTATCGTTACGAATCGTGTTAAAATTAATAATGCATTTTCTGAAATTTGAAAAGAAATATAATATTTGTTAATATTAATTAATATTCTTTTCGTGAATAATTCTGTTTTCCTTAACAAAATATTTCTTAAAACTTGTTTTTAGTTTATTTCTCTCTCCATGTTTCTTTTCATAAACCACTTGCCCTACATGATATTCTTTTTCCCTACGATCTTCATTATGTGTTTCTAACATTTTTTCTTTAGTGTTCTTTAGAATTTTTGAAATGTTTTTGTGATCAATTTTATTATATATAATATCAACAGGTTTTTGATTTTTTGTAGAACGAATGCTCTGATTGAATTCTTTTGTGGCTCTAATAATTTTTTCTGAATAGTCAATGAGATTGAATTCTTATTTTATGCAACGAGCTAAATCTGTTAATGTTGAATGTACACGTTCAATTTGTCCGTTCGAGGTACTTTGTCTGGGGTCGGCGAAATGTAGAGTTAAACCACATCTTTGTGCAAAGGAGTTTAATTGAGCAGAGGTTAAGCTTGGTTTATTATCAGTCATAATTACTTTGCCGTGGGGAAATTGTTGACTTGCTTCCATTATTTTATTCTCGATGTTTAGTTTATTTTGAATTTCTTTAACTCCTAGGAATTTTGAATACGCGTCAATGCAAGTTAAGAAAATAAGATTTTGTGTTATTATGTGTTTCTTCTATTATAATAGCCTTATCATCATTATTCTCTTCGTCTTTCAGAAATATTTTAGTTGATACGTCAATAAAGTTCGGTGATCAAAATCAAATAAAAATTTCGAAAATAAGATTATAAATCTCTTTAAATTTAGCCTCAAACATGCAGTCGTTGCTGTGCAAAACAGCACGCATTCTAAACTTTGGACTCTGCCTTGCAGAGTCGGCATATGGACAACAACAAACAACAGTGGATGAGGTGCGTTAAACTCGCAATTTATGCTCATTGGGCCCATCTCTCTGTGGACTTCTCAAAAACAGTAAACACCGGAGCGAAACTGAAAGCGACCCTGCCCATTAGGCTGCTGACTTGTCTCTCACTTGTTAACGCACAAGCCGGCGTGAGATAAGAAAATGATTTCTATTTTTTCCGAGTTGAAAATTTAGTTATTTATTAAATGGATAAAAACACACCTTCTAGTCCACCGCTCTCGGAAGAGCTGAACCGATTCGAGAAGATGAAGAATATCGCTGGACATACTCCAGCAGAGAAACGAGCCATGATTGCCTCAAGGCAATACGATTCTTTTGGCCTTTCACAAGGAAGTCTTGGTAAAACCAGCTCTGCTTCAACAGTAACTAATACAGTTACCACTTCTCTTGTTTGTTCAACAACAACAACGTACACTGTGGGAGCTTCGACAAGTACTGCTCTGACAAGTACTGCTTCGACAAGAACTGCTTCAGTTATGTCCACAGGTTAACTACTTCACCAGAGGTTTCCCGTCTGGCGTGCTCGTTTCAGACCATCCCCCCTTCCGGACGCAGGAATCGGAACCCTACCGATTCCGGAAAAGATCGTACAATATTGAAAAAAAGCAAAGAAACCATTTCCCGTGCGTCTATGGGAAAAACAAAACAAGCTTCCCCATCAACTAGTCTGTGCAACAACCGTTTCGCACCTTTAGCTGAAGAAATAAGCCTTACCGAAGATATGGATACTGATGAGGAATCAATTGAATTTAGCGCTGACACCTAACCGGGCAGCTCCAAAACTTCCTCCAATATGTGTTCCTAAAGTTAACAGTATCAGTAAGCTAGAAAGCACCCTCAACCAGGTAATCTCTGAAGAAAAGTATTACATACGTACCTCCATATAAGGAATCTCTCGAATCTAAACAGCAGATGCAACGTCATTCAGAAGTGTGGTTCGTAACTTGACTGCCCTGAATTGCCACTTTTGGCATCATTAACTCCGTGAGGAAAAACCATATAGGCGTGCTGAAGAACATACACTCAACTGTCCCAAGAGAAGAAATAGAGCGCTGATTCACAGACAAAGGCTTCGTTGTACTGAACATCTACTCCCCAAGGAAGCATGGCTGGAATAAAATCTTGGCTGGTGGAAATGACGACGAAGAAGCCATTAATGCACAAACTAGACAAAATCTGTTCTCTGTAAATCTTAAGCCGACTCCGAATGTGTCCGATTCTCTACATGGACATAGCTCAATGTTACAATTGCCAAAATTTTGGCCACACCCGCAATCGCTGTCATTTAAGCCCAGTTTGCGGGAATTGTGCGGGTGAGCATCTTACCGGTTCTATATCATGTGAGACACACCTAAACAATCAATACGTATGTGCGAACTGCATGGAGAATCACCCTGCCAGTTTTAAAGGCTGCAAAGTCAGAATAGAATTGAGTAAAAAATGAAAGCAAGGGCCTAGACCTCCAACTACACCATTAACAGAAATAATGAAATCCGCCATGTACAATACGCGTCGTCGTCAGCTGTCAGAAATGGAGTCTCCTATGCTGACATAACAAGAACTAAAGCTGAAAACAACTACAGCGTTCCTGCTAAGAACACAATCACTCTAAATACTGGGGAGCAATACAACTGTAACAGGAACCTTGCCACTCTTAAACTTAAAAATCGGATTATGGAACGCAAGAGGATTAGTAGAGAATTATTGCACTCTATAGACATCAAGCTAATTACTGAAACTCATATGCGCCCTGGACTATAAGTATACACTCCTGGTATATTATGCCAATCATCCAAGTAACACCGCAAAAGGCGGTTCTGCAATCTTCATCAAAGCCAATATTCGCCACAGTCAAAATAAATCAACAATAAATCGATGTACCAACGAGTGGTGGTATTATCAAAATAGCTTCTCTGTATCTTCCTCCAACTAAGCGTTGGACTAAAAACGACTTTGATCAGCTACTGATCACATTGGGCCCCAAGTGTATAGCAGGAGGGGATTACAATGCTTAGCACCAATAGTGGGGCAACCTAAGGGCATGCAGTCGAGGAAAACGACTACAAGAGGCTATCATAACTAGTTCTAGCGAAGTTCTAGCTACAGGTGAACCATAAATAAACTTTCAATTGAAACAAAATACGATCTATCTTTTGATCACCTACCTATAGTAGCAATATTAAGCCACACTTCCAATATAAATCCAGAAAGAAAACTTTACTAGCTCCCGGCTCCTCTGTCGAAACATTTAGGAATGTCCTAGACAGAAGCATTAACCTAAACATGGACATAAATTATCCAGAAGACATAGAAGACATAGAAGGACAAAATTCACGTGGCTGCGACTTTTGCTACATAAGGAAGCATAAATTCTTCTACACAGAGTAGACGCAGTGTACTTCCACAAAACGCTTCAGTTCTCATTCATCTCAAAGGAAAAGCTAGACGAGAATTTTCCAGAACAGGAGACGCACGAGTTACCTCCGGGGGAGCTTCGCGGGGTATTCAAATGCAGAAAAGAGAGGAGCTGATCCAGAAGGTAGCCACAGTGATCTCCGGAGAGCTTCGTGGGATATTCAGATGCAGAGAAGAGAGGAGCCGATCTTTCCGATCGGATTGAATATTGGATACGTCTACAAGTGTTTGCTGCTAGATCTCGACTGCCCGTCGTCTTTATTTTTTGGTCTTAAATAAGCTAACAGTGAATATGTATATGTATATTACAATGTTGGAGTTCTTAGAAATAAAGTATCTGACGCAGCAGAAAGTATGTTAACAAGTATGTATATGGGATTGTATGCGCTGCGTTGTCTGTGCGAAGGGAATGCGGTGTCAGCTTTTTGGCGGATGTCGGCGGCTGACTCGTCGTTGATGTTTATGTTGCGACTTTGTATCGCAGCGCTTCCCGGTTCGATGTCTTCACTTGTGAAGGCGTGGTGGTTTAGAGGGAGGGGTGGTGTATTGTACCGATGGGTCGGTAACTCCTCCCCCCCCCCAGTTTGGAGCGACGGCCATAGCGGAGGAATTGGTGGAGCGACGATTGGAAGAATGTGGTCGGGCACGGTGAGTATTACGGCGACTAGGGATACGGTGAAGAGAATGTATAAGGTTGTCGAGTGTCGAAAGTTTCCTGCCGTGACGACCCGTAGCTTGTTGGATGTTGTGAGTGTATCCAGGTGAAGTCTTTCCAAGGTGAGTATGTTAATAGTGGCATTTTTTATTAATTTCCGTATTGGTGGTAGGAAGAAGTCGGGGTGCTCTTCTGTTGATACCGCCGTGTTGTCGTAGTTTATTTCATTGATTTGTAATGTGCAATTGTTATACTTTATTATAGCTGATCCATTGATATTAGTTATGGTCTGGTTGGAGGATATGATTGGGAGGTTGTTCCCGTTAAGTACAAATATGAAGCCTTTTTCCGGCTCGAACACATCGGTCGTGAGTCCCGTTTCCTTTATGTCGCAGTAGCTGGTCTTATTCTGGATAAGGTGTCCCAGGAAAGTATTATCATCTAGTGTTTTCCCTAGCGGCACTTTTGCTAAGGGGTTGGTGCTATTGAAGTTGTGGATGAAGATAGATTGGTATGCCCCATGGCAAGATCTGGAATTCAGGTGGAAAGGCTTAAGTCATTTGGAGGTTTGAATGTTTTCCTAACTTTTGATTTGTGGATTTTTTGATTTTTTGTGGTTACTAAGGTTTTTTATTTGTCTTTTGCTGTTCTGTGTAAGGAGAACCGTGGTGTTAGTTTATTTCTCCTGTTTTCTTTTCTGAAAATTGTGCTGTTAGGTTGTAGTGTTGTTGGTTCTACTCTGCTTGTGTTTAGCTTTTCTGTTCTTTGTTGGGCGTTTGTGGACAATTTTTCCTTTATTTCGGAGTAGAGTTTATCTTGGAACATATTTAGTTTATTTAAATAGACATGCTAATTATTGGGTATTATTGTTTTGTCAAATAAATGGGTCCTACCATTAAAAAGTTCAAAAGGGGTGTGTTTAGTGGTGGAGTGGATTTCGTTATTATAGGTTATTACAGTTTCTGACATTATTTCTTCGTGGTCTGTAGGTAGTTTGTGTTTTTTTCGTGTGTCTAGTATTATTCTGTAAATCTCTGTTAAAGAGGAGTTTAAGCGTTCTACTGGAGAATTACTTGAAGATTGCTGGAAGGATGTGACATGGAGAAGTATATTATATTGAGAGCAAAACTTGCGGAATATGTCGATGCAGAATTCTACTCCTTGGTCGTGTATTAGTTTTTTGGGTAGTCCGAATTGACTGAAAAAGTTTTTGATTGCTTTGGTGCAATTGATACCGTTTCTATTTGGAATGGCGTAGACAGCTGCGAATTTTGAGAACTTGTCTATGATTGTCAGGTTAAAATTATTGTTAATGGTGTAGATGTCTATGTGTATTATATCGAGGGGTTTCGTTGGGGTTTCTGGAATTTCAAATACAATGTTTTGTGGATGTCTGTCGTATTTGAGTTTTAGACAGGTTTCGCAATTCCTAATTAGTTCAGAGATTTTGCTTTTCATATTGGGGAAGTAGGTTTCTCGTTTGAGGTGAAGGAATGTTTCATCGATGCCTCTGTGATTGTTATTAGTGTGATATTCCTGAATGAATTTGTTTTGTTCGGGGTATCCTACAATTTCGTGGAGAAGTGATTTGCATCTGATAATTTTAAAGTGTTTTTTGTGTGCAAAGTACGTTAAGAATGCTTTTTCGATTAATGCGGAATTCCATGAGTTGGAGTCTCCAACGAATTATTTTCGAATTGGGTTCTTTGAAATTCATAACTGCACTGTTCGAATGCGTCTACAAAATCTTTATCTGTGGTAACTTGTCTTTTTCCTTTCAGCTGTTTAGTCATGAGTTTCGTTATTCGAGTGAAGTCTCTTATAAACTTCCTATAATAAACCGAGAAAAGATTTGATAGCTTTTCTGTTGGTGGGGCAAGGAAATGTTTTGATCGCACTTATCTTGTTCGGGTTTGGTTTTATTCCGTCTTGTGTGACTATGTGGCCTAGGAATTCTATCTCTTTCCTCAGGAATTCTGATTTCGAGGGTTGTAGTTTAAAGTTTGCCGCTCTAAGTTTTTTGAATACCATTTTTATGTCCAATAGGTGTTTTAGTAAGGAAGGCGAGAAAATTATAATATCGTTGAGATAGACTAAGCAAATGGTGCCGTTAAGGTCGCCGAGGACGCTGTCCATAACCCGTTGAAAGGTAGCCGGTGCGTTTTTTAAGCCGAAGGGCATCCGTATGAATTCGTAACGGCCCCCTTCGACTGTAAAAGCTGTTTTGGCGATATCTCTTGGTTCCATCTCAATTTGATGGAAACCGCTAGTTAGGTCGAGCGTTGAAAAATATTTTGCTTTGCCTATGCTATCTAATATGTCGTTTATGTTTGGGATGGGTATCTATCCGAAATGGTTTTGTCGTTGAGTTTCCGGTAGTCTATTACAAGTCGCCATTTCCTGTTCCCTGTACCGTCTAGTTTTTTTGCGACCACCCATACCGGGGCGCTCCAAGGGGAGTGGCTAGATCTAATAATTTGTTGATGTAACATGGAATCGATTTGTTTTTGACTTCTGTTTTATGGACAAAAGGGTATCTGTAGGATTTTGCGTGGATAGGAGTGTTGTCTATGGTGGGGATGGAGTGTGTGATTTTGTTTGTGAAAGTTAATGGTGTTTCTGGGTTGTAGAATATGTCGCGAAATTGTTTACATAGGGTTATTAAAGCTGCTTTTTCTTCTGGATTGAGATGTTCTGTTGGGATTTGTAATGGGGCTTGGAGGTTATCGTTATTAAGAGGTGTAGCTGATATGTTAAAGAATTCGATATGATCGTTTTTTTTGTAGGGTATGGTTTCTAGGGGTATTCTAAGTATAGTAGTTTATCTGAGTTGGATTTGTTAGAGATTTCGACATTGGCAATATTATTGTTTGCTTTATATAGTCCTTCTGACAAGGTTAACTCATTATTTAGCTGTGTAGCGAAACAATAGAATTCGCCATGATTAGCATTTACCGGTAGTGTAAGATAACTTTACTGTAGGCGGGGATGTTAAAAATTTTTGAAGCCTGGTTAGTGTACAAGAATATTGGGAGTGTAGACTTTGACGTTACTAGTTGTAAGTTTACTAGGTCCATTTTTGCTTCTAGGTGTGATAATAGGTCCATTCCTATGAGGCCGTTAAAATAAGAGTGAAATTTGAATTTAAGTAGGGTAATTTGACCTTTGGTTTTGAACTCGGGTGGCATTGGGAATATTGCCTTTTCCTCAATTTTGAAACTATTTAATGCTGTTGTAATTGAAGTGGATGTTGGTAGAGTTGTGCACTCTAGTTGGTTTGCAGATTCTGGGTCAATGAAGAAGTTATTGGATCCTGTATCGATAAGAAATGACAAGGGGAGTTTTTGTTGTAGGTTTAGAGTTATGTATGGGAGGGATGTTGCATGTGTGGTGGGATTTATGTATACTGTCGGGTTCCTGAGGCGGGTGCCTGAAAATTTAGGTCTTTAGGGCAGTGTTGGGTGAGTTTTTCTTCTTCTATGTTGTGTAGCCCATAATTTGGTGTTTTATTGTCTTTATTGTTATATTGTTATTGTAATTTTTAGTTCGTCGTTCGGTATTGTTTGGTGTTGGGGGGTATGGGTTTCTGTTCTGGTAACGAGCTCTTTCTCTTTGACATAGCTCGTAAGCTGTTTCGATAGTCTTGGGGTCTTTCAATCTGATGACTGTTTTAAGTGGTTCTCTGATTCTTGAAATGAAGGCATTTAGACAGACTTCGTCATATAGTGCTTTCTTGGCTTCGATGATTGTGGCCGACTGTCCACTATTGGAAGTAGTGGATATAACTTGGCTCCTAATCCTCGATAAGCCGAAGAACAATTGCCCTAGGGTTAGGTTATCCGGGAGAGATTGGAGCTCGCCTAGGAGGGTAGCTTCGCTTTTCTTGCTAGAATATAATCGTAGTAGGTTGCTTTTGATATCGTCCCATATAAGTTTGGTGTTAGCTAGGTTTAGGGCTTCATGTGCTCTTCCAACTATTTTGTTCCTAATTGCCCTCAGTGTTAGAAGTCCGTACGGTGTTTGGTCGGTACCCCTAATGAGCATGATTATTTCTTCAACGCTAGTTATATATTTGTCGAGTTGGCCTGGAGTACCATCGAAAGTCGGAAGTTCTTTAACGAAGGCTAAAATATCGGTGGCACTAAGTGCCGTAGCAATACTGCTAAAGCCACTGACGGTAGGTGTTAAGGGACGGAATTACCTACGGAGGCGTTGCCTGAATCCATATTTATAGGTTGAAGGGGCGGTGAGAGGGTATTTTCTCTAATTACGGGAAGGGTGTTTGTTTTAGTAACTGAACGTGTGACTCTTTTTGGAAGTGTGTGTGATTCTAATACGGAACGAGTTGTTTGTTTTATAGTTTGTGTTAATTTCTTTGACATTTAAGAGAGAAAGGGAATATACAATTTATAATGTACTTAGTGTTTCTTAATTATTTGTTTATTGTTGAATGGTGTGTGTTTGTTGTATGTTAATTTCTGTAATATAGTGGTATTAGTGTATGTATGTAATATTTGAATACTTCATTTGTGTTGAAAGAGTGAGAATATGGGTGCATGTTTCAAAGATTTTTCTTTTTATTAAGGTGTGCAGTTTATATGTGATTTTGTGGTTCTGTACCCAGTCTTAGAAATCATACACTTCACCGTTCATATAAATTCTTATTTGGAAAGTTGTATGAGTGTATGTATTTGTTTTGGTGGTTTGCATATATATATGTGCACATGAGAGTACTGATGTGGTACTTGGCCTTACTAAGCTTCGGCGGTGATTATCAGCGATTGATTTCACACAAGTACATTACACGTCACTCTTACACATTTGTATATTTGGTTTTGTTATGTATATTTTCGTTGTATATATATGTATTTTGTGGTGTATTACCGGGCCTTTAATATTTCGGCAGTGGTTTATCAGCGATTGATGCCACGCAGGTACACTACATCTTCTTTTTTTTTATTGCATTTGAAACATTTGTGTGTGTGAATTGTTTTAATTGTTTTGCATATATATGTACACATGAAAGTAGTGATTTGGCCTTACTAAGCTTCGGCAGTGATTATCAGCGATTGATTTCACACAAGTACATTCCATATTATTTTTCGCGATTACGGCATTTTTTTTTTTTTTTTTTTTTTAATTTTATTGAGTGTTTTGTATGTTAATTATGGCGGTTTATTATTGTAGTAGTACTTTTGCTGTAATCACTTTTAGACATTACTGCACTTCATTCTCACTCTTTTTCTACAACTACTTACAGTAGAACTAATAGAAGGTTTAATAGAATATTTTCCATTCCAGTTTCCGGCTGCGCCAGTTACCTCCGGGGGAGCTTCGCGGGGTATTTAAATGCAGAAAAGAGAGGAGCTGATCCAGAATGTAGCCAAAGTGATCTCCGGAGAGCTTCGTGGGATATTCAGATGCAGAGAAAAGAGGAGCCGGTCTTGGAAGTAGCTACGGCTGTCAGGGAATTCGATTGGATTCAATATTGGATATGTCTACAAGTGTTTGCTGCTAGAACTCGACTGCCCGTCGTCTTTATTTTTGGTCTTAAATAAGCTAAC